>NC_083613.1:30935376-31019624 GCF_963584025.1 Labrus mixtus | reverse complement strand
CATCAATAATGCATATCATATCTACACATTTTTACATCTATGGCTCTCATTTATTCCTTTATTTATACATCCATCCATCCATACATACATTTATCTTTTCCTCATCCATCCATCCATCCATCCATCCATAAAACCATCCATCATCCATCCTCCATCCATCCATCCATCAATGCATCCATCCATCCATCCATCTATACATCCATCCATCCATCCATCCATCTATACGTCCATTTACCCATCCATCCATCCATCCACCATCCATCATCCATCATCCATCCATCCATCATCCATCCATCCATCCATCATCCATCATCCATCCATCCATCATCCATCCATCCATCCATCAATGCATCCATCATCCATCCATCCATCTATACGTCCATTTACCCATCCATCCATCCATCCATCCACCATCCATCATCCATCATCCATCATCCATCCATCCATCCATCAATGCATCCATCATCCATCCATCCATCCATCAATGCATCCATCCATCCATCATCCATCCATCCATCCATCTATACATCCATTTACCCATCCATCCATCCATCCATCCATCCATACATACATCCATCCATCCATCCATCATCCATCATCCATTCATCCATCCATCCATACATCCATCCATCCATCCATCCATCCATCCATCCATCCATCATCCATACATCCATCCATCCATTATCCATCCATCCATCCATCCATCCATCCGTCCATCCATCATCCATTCATCCATCCATCATCCATCATCCATCATCCATCATCCATCATCCATCCATCCATCCATCATCCATTCATCCATCCATCCATCATCCATACATCCATCCATCCATCCATCCATACATCCATCCATACATCCATCCATCATCCATTCGTCCATCCATCCATCCATCCATCCATCCATCCATCCATCACCCACCCATACCTCCATACATCCATCCATCATCCATCCATCCATCCATCATCCATCCATGCACAGATCTTTATTAAAAACAGATCCAGAGATCCATGCAGCCTCTCCACACACTCAGCTGCATCACTCTGGTATTGACCTACAGTAACAGATAGGCTCAGAGGAAATGAGCTTGTGACTTAAAGGTCACAGTTTAAAATCGGAGCAGTACAGTAGCTGTGAAAATCCCGGGCTGTTTAAATCCCTCAACAACTGCCGTCATGGGCTGTGACCTCTGGGCACTTAACCTTTAAGTGTTCCAGTGGAGCAGCTCAGTGGCCAATAGTGCGAGACTGTGTGGCTGACTGTTGCCGTGCAGCTCCCAGGTGTGACTGCGTTAATGTGTGAACCGAGTTCTGGCTTAACTTCCTCTCAGCTGTATTCCCCCCCCCCCCCCCCCCCCCCCCCCCCCCCTCCTCTCAGCCGCTCACTCAGACATGAACTTGTTTCTTTCAAAGTCAATGAGCCTCCTTAAATGAGGCTTATGACTTCATAGTTTATAAATGTGAGCCATATTTTTGTTGTTGTTACAGCTCGAAATGTCATTCTTAATTTGTTTTGCTGCATCAGTGACAGCGAGGATAAATCCAGTTGATCTTGGATTGGCTTTGTTTATTGCTGGTGGTCTGCGGCCTGGTGGCTGAGTATTCTGTTGACTGTGCTAAAGATACCAGTCTGTCCCATGTGAGCTCTTTTTTTCCCCTTCCCAGGATGGAGACAGGGGCAGCAGGGGAGTAAACACACACACACACACACACACACACACACACACACACACACACACACACACACACACACACACACACACACACACACACCTACTCGCACAGCCAATCAAACACAAACACACACAGAACCCAGACTCACACATACACTACTCTCAAGGACAAATACACCTGAGTGCAGTGGCACAATCCCCCCCCCCCCCCCCCCCCCGCCGCATCCACTCACACACTCCACAACAGGGAATAGCCCACAGAGATGCTCTTTGTCAACAACTTGGAAGTAAGCAGCTATTTAGGGATCGCTGTATTCCTGGAAGAATAAGTCATCTTATTTTGTGTGACAAAAAAAAAAACAAGCCATGGCGGTTACCATCACACTCCCTCTCTCTCTCTCTCTCTCTCGCTCTCTCTCTTCCCTACTGCATCGTCGTCTTCTCCTTGTTGTGCCGTCGTGCTCATGAACCAGTGCTAATTGTGTGAACCAGGGTACAGTATTGTGAATGTGGATTTCTGAGGGGCTTGTCACGATGATGAGCAGATGCATCCGCAGATGTTTTCCCTCCGTGTGTCCCTATCGCATACTGTTGAGATTTGTTGATCCATTTAGTGCGCTTCAGCATAAGCTTCCAACAACATTCCTGCCCGTGTCAAGAGCGGCTGCTCGTTTAATACATTTAGGAGTGCGGAAAATTCTAAACACAACAAATGTCAAATGTAATTATACTGTACTTCCACCCTGTTGCATTATGCAACCCGTTGTTAAGAGGACGTCTTACTTGGTCAAATGTTGCACTTTAACAGTCCGTGTTCATACTGTGAAAGCATATCTGTTGTCATGCCAACTCTTATAGGAGGGCTGCTGGGTTCATGTCTTACATTTTCTGTCAAAAAAATACAAATGTATAAATCAATCTGGTTTGATGATTGAATAAAAAGTTCTAGACCACTTGTACTGAGGGGGGGGGGGGGCGGCTGGGGCCAGTTGTTCTGTCAGAGGGGGGCATTTAACCTCGGTACAAAAATAGACAAAGGTGATGTTGATTTAAAGAAATGTCTGTTATGGTTGTTGGTTTGCAGGGGGGGTGACCATTCCATTAATTTATCTGCGGTCGAGCCATTTTGCTCCACCTTTCACTTTTGCATCAACGCAGTATCATCGGAATTAATCTAATGATTTCTCAACATGCTCTTGGTTTTGGAGGGGGGGATCACGACCAGTGTTACTGGCCCTTGTTGGCCCCTGCCCCAAAACCGCCAATGATCAGAGGATTGCTCTCTCTGTATGCATTTTAATTTGTTGTAAGAACGATGCCGCCTGCTTCCACATGTGACCCTCACACTCAACTCGTGTTTTTGCAACTTGTCTCGATGCAGAGTTTCTATTTTGAAAGGGAATTGATGTTCAAGACTTCCAGCTACAATCTGAATTTGATATCTGAGCGGCAGAGGATGAATGTTTGATCAAATATATTTTACAACTGGCTCATATTAAGCATTGATGAATCGAGGGGTGCGCATAGTTTTTCACACCCTACTTTCTTTTTTCTTTTTTTTTTAAAGAAAGCGTGTCCCTCTTCTGTGACATTTTAGAATATGAAAACTCATTGTGAGGGATGCATACGGGATGTCAAACAGACACATACACATACTGAAAAGCCTGTTCAGGTGTTATGTACTGTGTATGAAGTGTGGCATATTGCATGTTTGTGAGGAAAACGATACACGTTCAAAAAAATCTATCACACAGTCGAGATGCACAGCAACATTCAATGTCCACACCCCTCGGCTCCTTTTGAATTACTGTATTTTCAAAGCATCTGCCCGCTCGCGTTTGTTGATTGGAATACATCAACACACCGGGGATATGAAACTGCAATGAGATCCAGACCTCTAGCCTGCGTGATTTGAATACAAAATGATTAGATTATTGATTTTGGTTATTTGGGTCTCCCGCCCCGAGATGATATTGTGGCAGCGCAATCACCGCAGCTGACATTTAGCACTGTGTTTACCTTTGCTGTCTGCATTGATTGCTTCAAAAATCACCACCCATACATCCCGCCCGAGCTCATTGTATCACCAGTTTTTTGTTGCTATTTCAGAAAAAAAAAAAAAAAAGTGATGGATGTAGCTTATCAAAAATGCAACAGTTGCGGTCCACGCCGGTGCTGAAAATAAACCACATTGCCTCGCAATCATGGAACAATGATTCTCACAGGCTTGCATTTCAAACACCATTGAATATCATTATAAAGGTAGGAGATGCGTTGCATATGGAGGTGGTGGAATAGATCTTTAAAATATGATATTTATAGCTTTCTGATGAGGGTTGGAATTTAAATCCTGGTGATTTAAAAGCTGAAGACTAACGCTCAGCCTCAGCCCTGCAGGGAACAGTAATAAGTCTTGATTTTGAATGTATTAATGTTCCAGGTAGGTACGTGCGTTCTTGCTCTGAGTAACCACCGCCGCACCTCTTAAATCCCAGTAAACTTTGAAGCAAATCTCCTCTTCACTCCCGATTTTTCTTTTTTTCCGGTAGTTGTTCCCAGAGTGAAGCGAAAAAATGTAATATCTAACAAAATGCGTTTGCTGACAAATGCTCCCATATCAGTGTGGACATCTGTCAGGAGACATTTCACACACATCATTGCTCTGAGCGGCACAGCCGGTAAAAAAAGTGACTCCAAACGGATCGCAGCTTAATGTTACTCCACTTTATCTGTGTCGGAATTTTTTTTTTTCCAACTGTGCATTTGTGCCAAAAAAAAAAAAACACGCCCAAGTCGAGGTGAGAGTCTGTAAATGAATATGCGCTCATCTTAAGGTTTAGATCTCTTCTTTTTGCATATCCAACGCCACGTCCTCAGCAGTTAGACAATCCAGCGTTAAGTGCCTCCTTTTATATTTATATACCAGTGTTGGCGCTTATGCATTATTAAATGATGAACAGGGCCCAGTAAGCGCCCCAGAAAGGGCCCTTTTTGAATAAATATTTCATCCCTCTGATATACACAGTTCATATCATCTGCTCGGTAATGCAAGAGGGAAAGGTTCAGTCTTTGTGTCTTGTGCAGAAATCACTTTTTCTCCCCCCCCCACCCGACTGAATCGTCCACATATGGACAAGTTTTGAGCTTTAATTGTTGACTTGGGAACAAATGTTTGAAAGTTTGCATATTTGTATATTTTGAGGGTCTCTGTACAGTTGGAAAGGGAACAAATAACATACAGAATATGTTAGAAACTCATTATCTAGGCCCCTGAGAATCTATAGAGGTCTTTTATGTGTAAAATGGAGAGCAATGCAGTGAGCGTAGAGGACCAGGAGACGGTGAACATTTTCTTCACAGATCGACAGCACGGGTTAAAGACGGGACAGAGGAGGCTGCGTGAGCAGGGGAGAAAAGACAGGAAAAAGATGAGGCAGCAAAGAGGAGGAAGAGTTAGCAGCAGAGAAGTAAACAAGACTAAATGGAGGATAAAAATAGGGGGAAGCAGAAGCTCAAACACAAGAGTAGGCTACATGTGAATTTTAGAGTGTGTTCTCCTGCTTTAACCGAGCGCCCGCTCTTTCATGAGAGTTTAAATCTAGGCCACGAGTGTCAGATCCTGCCGGTTTGTCTGTCTCCTCCTTTGATGCAGCATCATTCACTTGCTGAGGTGGCTGTTCTCTTTACTGTACAGGACAACTTTATCTCTCTCTCTCTCTCTCTCTCTCTCTCTCTCCATGTCTCTTCTTCTCTCTCACAAACACAAATCACGCACACACAGACTTTGCCTCCCTCCGCCTCTGGCTTTAAGGCACGCTGGTGACGGATCCATTGTGACAGTACTGGGTTCAGAGCACAGTGACGGAGAGGAAGAGAGGGAGATGGTGATGGGGTGTGTGTGTGTGGGGGGAGAGAGAGAGAGAGAGAGAGTGGGTTTGGTATGAAGGGGGAAGAAGGATGAATCAAAGGGAGGAAAACAACAGCGGCGGCAGTGGAATCAACATCGCTGCATCTCATGGTTGACATAATTGATTGTATCAGAGGCAGTTTTGTAAACCATTAACTCGCCCCCTTATGGGTTAGCCGGCTGCTCTGCCACACAGGATGGAGAGACCGTGTGTGTGTGTGTGTGTGTGTGTCGCTGTGTTTGTGTGTGTACTCTGGTTTTTCATGTGGCTCAGTTGTTGATTCATTTTTTTGTTCCCTTTGCTTTGTCATTAGCCGAGGATTCTTGAATTAATCATCCTGCTCCTGGATGACACATACATGATCAGTAAAGAGTAGCAGTCTGAAGAAGAGCATATTGGCTCGATACCTCACTTATCAATAAGTCCTTTAAACTGGAGTTCCTTGGTGTGTGGATGTTGTTTGCTTCTCTTTACCGATTTGGATGCAGCACCCACTTTTGCTACGTAATTTGCTACGATTAAACTCTCTATGTTGGTATATTCTACAATTCATTTAGCATGGGCAGCTTCTTTATGGTATTCAGTAGTTCATTAAAAGAAAGACAGCAGTGACTACAGACACATTCTGGTGGACGAGGTTAGGGGGGCACAAGTCAGAGTGGGGACAAGGGGTTTGCTTTTTGGAAGAAATAATCAATAAATCATCGCATAATCCTGAAATGCCATTTTTTGAGCTCTCATTTATCAATCAGATCAAGTCCTTAAATGCACAATAGGTAGAATTTAAACTGAATAAAAAATTGACTAAACTCATGTTCTATATATTTGTTTTTGTTGAGTACTTATATGGCCTCAAATATTTCCAACAGTTATCAAAGCCAGAGAAATCAGTCATTTTTTAGTTGTGACAGGACTTGTTTCGTCGTGGCAACATGACATGTTTATCGTTGCCGTGGAAACACCGGATGTTACGCCAAAGGAACTGCCGCTGAAAGCTGTCGTGCCATGCCTCAACGTCATCTTTTGTTATTATTATTCTTTTTTTTAATGAGAGCCCCCTGGTGGCAGGATCTACATGCTGTGCCTTTAATGCAATTTAAGTGGTTACCAGTGGATAGCCTTAGGACCCACCACCAACTCCTTCATTAGAAATCCCTGACGCACTTTTTTCAACCAACCAGATTTATCTAATGAAACATCGTGCAGTTCTGACCTCAGACGGTTCAATACATGTGACAGAACAAAGAAACCGAAGAAAACAAACGTTTGCTAAAAGCGCTTTTTGACACTTCCAGACAGACATTTGTGACCCACTTCAAACTGCTCCGTGACCCACTACGGGGTCTCGACCCACCGGTTGAGAACCACTGCGCTAAACTACCTTGAATAAGGAAAGGCTGCTACATCTCGCTGACACAGGAGTATTTATTTACAACTCTTGTGATTTGATGTTTACAACTTTTCTAAGAAGGTTGATGCTCTGAGAAACACTGAAGCAGCTCACACTGCTCCCTGTGGCTCCAACGACTGTGTCCGTTTACCTGCTGCAGTGAGACAATCCCATACAACCGCTCTGGATCAAACCAACAACAGGAGGGGGAAAGGTAGAAGAATGTGTTTGACTAAGAAAGTACAACATATTACTTAAAAAAAGGTAGTATTCTAATCAAATTAAGTTGTAAGATAAAATACTGTTACAATGGGCATGATGCCTCTGATTACAGATAAACTTACTTTGAGAAAAAAGAGGTCTGGTGTGTATTATTCATGAAAGTGTCGAACAACAAAAAGATCAGATAAAAAGAGTTAAAATGAGACACTGTCAGTGACTCACAAATGGATTCAGCAAACCCCGAGAGACGAGAACTGCAGGGGTACTAAAAAAAAATCAGATGATTTAAAAATATGTAAAAATTAAAAACACAAATGAACGGTGTTGACATTGGCACACTTCCTGTTTCAATATTGAATGACAAATGAATTAGCAGTATTTGGAGAAAGAAGTGGAAAAACTAACCAAAAATGAAGGCAACAGAACACCACGTGTATCTGGAGGAATATGTTTTAATTTGATTTCAAACCCTCTCTGGACTTAGTGCTTTTTCTGCAGCCAACATTAGCATGAAGCTAGCTCACCTCATGTAGTGTTTTTCAGATGTACTGTAAGATTGTGTATAATTCAAACGCCTGTGTTGGAGCACTCTATTTCATTTTTTTGGGGGCGATTTTATTCCTTTTTTCGTTGATGGGACAGAAGAGAGCGACAGGAAATATGGAGGAGAGAGTGGGGGAGGACATGCAGCAAATGTCGGAGGTCAGACTCCAACCCTGGAGAGCTGGGGCGATTGAAGCCTCAGCACATGGGGCGCATGATCTAAAATATCCCATCCAGTATTATCAAGATTCAACTCACGTGCATCAACCTTTATGAAAATGATCTCAGCCACATTACAAAGCAAATGCAATGCTTTGAGGAAGAAATGAAAAAGTTCTCTGATTTGACAAAAATCGTCTGGAAACGGTCATCGGTATGTGGAGCCAGAAAGAGACGCTCCCGATGACGATACAGTTTGAAGATGAAAATAAACCCTGAAAATATTCCTCTAAAGTGTTAAGTGTAAAAGGATCATTCTAGCTGTAATGGACCTCCTCATCATCGTCTGCACGCATTAAAGCCAACGCCAAAAGAGCCGGCTCTGATTGTGCATGGTGCTGCGTTTACAAAAAAAGGAAGCAGTCCATGCAAGCTCAAGAGGACGACCTCATCATTCAAATATATTTAGCCCTGATAGCAGTGTTATTGGCTGAACATTTTTCCATTTTTTCAAAGTTGATATATCATTTAGAAAGGTTTGAAAGCCACAGGGCTACTTTACTTCCTGTTACTTTTTTTCTGTCATGATGTCACATTCAGGTAGTTTATTTTGATTGAAGTATAGTAAGTACATAACTGTTTTGTGACATGACTAATCATCACAACAGATTTTAAAATGATAGAGTCTGCCAGGGCCAAATTAACTGGAGTGCATGCTTTTCCCCCCCTCTTTCTTATTTAGAGAAATCTACTAGATGTTAGGAGAAATATCTGGTGTCTGTTTTTAATTAATTGTAGGTTTAGTATGATTTCACTTTTTCCTGTTGTATTTGATAGCTGACCTTTTTTTTTTTTAAAGCTGTATTGAATTTAGTTTTAGAAAACCTCTTGGGAGAAACATAACTGCTTTCTGTTATTAATTTGCTTTAAGACTCTCCCCCAAATCACTCTGATCCCTTCTGGCACTCCCCTCTCTCTCCTGCTGCTTCCCTCCCATCATCTCTGTCTGCGACTTCCCTTTTCATCCCACCTTTCTGCTACTTTCATCCTTAGCCTTTCTTTTCCTTCCTAGCCTTCTCCTCCTCGTCTCCTCGTCTCCTCCTCCTCTCCTCCTCTCCTCTGTTCTCCCCTGCACATCTCCGCCTTCCCCCAGCCTCTCTCATGAGGGAAGCAGGGCGCGTAGAGTTGATTAGACTGGAGCATTAGAAAGTTCAGAGCAGAACAGAGCGCCGTGTCTAGCCGCCAGGCGGTGAGGAATCAAAACAGCAGTGCCTTACAGACGAGGTCGTCGGCGGTAGATTTTTCAGGGTGTTTTTTTTGGTGCATCGGATTTCTGGGAGCGTCCTCAGAGCAGCCAGAGGCAGCCATGCGGAAACAGCAGTGGTCCGGTCAAAGCCGGAGTCTCCCCAGACGCAATTCTCTGACGGGCATAGAATGTCTAACATGGGGGGGGGGGGGGGGGGGGAGAGAGAGGATGAGAGAGGATGAGGTGTGCAGCCCACAGCTTTCAGCTAGCTTAGTGTGGAAAAGATTTTAAAGGGAGAGATCTCTTAAAAAAAGAAAAAAAAAAGAGTTTTCTTTTGATCAAAATGCAGAGGAGGTTAGATCAGTCATATCTGGTCTTGTACCACCAATTATTTCCAATCAAAACATGAGGATTAAATAAATGCTTTCATAAGACCTTGAAAAAGAGCACAATTCACAATTAAAAGTCTAGCAAAAAAAGGGTTGAGGACGAGGGGGGGGGAGGGGGGGATTCAAGCAACACACTACATTGGACACATCAGTCCAAAAACCCGCTGCTGTTCATTTCTCTCTCCGGTGACTTTGAATTCAGACCCACTTTGACCGAAAACATGTCACAGTGATGTAGGGGTGACCTATACCTTTAAGGCTCGACTCCCAGCACTCTGCAGTTCTTTGCCGTGAAGCTGCACAAAGGATTTATAACCAGCGCTGTATGAAATAAATTGCCGACCGGGCCACTTGTCTTCGGGGCACGATGACAATGGTGCACATTCCTACAGTGAAACCACCCCTCACCCCTAACCTCCCCCCCCCCCCCCCCACCCCCCACAATCGGCACACACATCTGTGCACCCGCCTCTTTGTGCGTGTGTGTGTGTGTATACTGTCCATGTATGAAAAAAAAAAAAAAACAATAGCCAGTGGGAGCATAGCCATACTGCATCTGGCTGCACCAGCAGAACAGATAGTTTAAGTCGGAGCGATACAAGCTGACACGACTGTTTGTCTGCTCGAGTTAAGACTTGACGTGCACAAACATGTGACATCGACTCGTTATTAATTGTGATTTTAATCTGCTTTGAGAGGGATTGTATGTGACCCCCCCCTCACCCCCCTCCGCCTCACCCTCACCCTCCGTTCCTAAAATATTCAGATACATGCAACAGTGCAGATACATGTTGTCACTGACATGTCATGACATTTATCGTGTTGTGGTTGGCAGTATGTTTTCTCTCTCTCTGAGCCTCTGGTCACACTGTTGGGCTACTCCCTGCTAATCAGTGTCTTCTACTACATCAGAAAATGTGGGGACCTTTATCACAATCACTCCGTGTGAGTTTGCATGTTCAGAGTGTGTTTTTTTTGTGTGCGTATAAATGTGTGTAGCTGCATACATATGTGTGTGCATGTGTCTTAAGTCTGTCATTATCGGCCACAGGGCCAGACTCCCACCAGGTCCTATCCTGATTAGTCATCTCTTCAGCGCCACACCGCCAAATTAGCTCCCTGAGTGTTAGTGTGTGTGTGTGTTTGTGTGTTTGTGTGTGTTTGTGTGTTTGTGTGTGTGTGTGTGTGTGTGTGTGTGTGTGTGTGTTTGTGTCCTCGGTCACTCTAATCAACATTCTCCCAGCCTGTCTACCTGCGCTGATGATAATTTGCTACACTACCCATAACCACTCACACTCTGTCACCCACACAGCCTCTTTCCAACCCTCTCCATCACACACACAAGCACACGCACACACACAGAAACGGTCCGTGGTGGTTAAACCTACCCTAGCAAGCCAACTGGAGGTAATTTACCGTAGCTTGGCGGACACATGCCATTTTAGTGAACACGGCGCATGGCCCCCTGAGCTTTGTTCCGCTCAGTCTTCTCTCCAGCAGAGCAAAGAATGAACAACTGAAGAGACTAAAAGAGAGAGAGGGGAAGAAAAAGATCAGGTGAAGAAAAAACTAAACGATGAAAAATGGCGAGAGGGCGTACGCTGCAGAGCTTCTTCCTGTGCAATTACAGCCTCCCGCACAAAGGAAAGGTTTGAATAAATAAATAGTGATAGAACGTGGACGATAAAGGCTTCGGTGGGTTTTTTTTTTTTTTTTTTTTTCATTTTGAAACAAACACATCAATGTCACTCTTGTCAAGTAATCAAAATGAGCAGGTTTCACTAATGATGGGCATGTTTCCTTTCAAACTGTCACAACTGAAGAATAGCATCTTCCACTTTAATTAGAGAGAGCATGGACACAGTTGCTAATGGACTACAAAAGACTCGGAGTTGTATTATATATATATATTTTTTTTTCTTTTGACGTGATGTTTTTGTGACACGCAAAACACACATGCTCAGCATTCACATGGTACAAGAAGCGCACACACACTCAGGTCGGACGACGCAGCATGGACACATTTGAGACTCTGTGCCTGGAGGCTGAGGGACTAGGGCATCTGGTCTCCTAGTGATAAGCATGTGTGTGTGTGTGCGTGTGTGTGTGTGAGGACTGTGAGGGCGTGCACATGTTTATGTGTGTATGCGGGGTGTGACGTGTGTTGACAAGGTAGCCCAATCCGGTCAGCACTCATTAGTGAAGGAGAGTATCCCCGGATGAGGAGCCGTGACAGGCAGGACTCTCGTTAAGGGACTACACACACACACACACACACACACGCACATTTACACACACACATGGGGTCAGGCCGCCTGCCTTGGTGCACAGTATCAGCCGTACATCAATTAGTCCATGGATGCATGCAGGATAGTGTGTGAGTGTAGTGGCCCCGGCAGCAGCTCTTTTTAATGCCCAACCCTGCAGGAAATGAAGATTCAGGGCAGGAAAATTTAGGACATAAACCGAGTCACTAATGCATGCACAAGTATCGGGGAGCAGACTGTCCTAGTGGTACACTAAATAATAGGTTGAGGAATAACTCATCATAATAAGGTCACACTGATATAGTCTAATTTATCAATCCCCTCGCCTTTTTCCCCCCCCCCCTTCCACGGATAATGTGAATTTTATATACTATAAACTTTGTTGCCACGGTATCCTGAAAGGAGCATGGAGAGCGGCAACTATAAAATACAACAATTTAGATCTAAATGCGGACAGTTAGCGTTCCCCATAAAGGGGCCGTAAACTCTGGAGCACATTAAGCAGCTGAAGTAAAATGCATCACAATATCAAAATCAGTCACAATAAAAGGTTAAGTGCTGGCTTGAAGCAAACGGGAGCTGTGCTAATTTTTGAGCTTGTTGTACTTTAAATTGCTCATTTGTATCGACGAAGGAAATTTGTGTTTCGGTTCTGTTGTGCTGTTTGTGTTTTATAGAGTTGCAGAAGCTCTGAACTCTCTGTGCAGCACGTCGGTTTGATGTATTTAACTGTGCTGTAGACTAGCATACAAGGAGTATGAATATAAATAAAGGCTACTTCAACCTTGAGTGTTGATTAAAGGAAGGAGGTGGACATGGAGAAGAAGGGACTGGTCAATAACTGGAAAATTAAAGGCTAAAGGGTTAGCTCACCTGCAGGCCTCCTCAGGCCTTATTGGCACTGGATGGCGTTTGCAGTGAGCGATGAGCCCATGGGTCGGTTTTAGGATTTTAACAGAAAGTAACAACTGGTGCCTTTAATGTTCAGCACTCGTACCTACTAGTACCGGTCAAGCGTATGTTCAATATGTCAGTTGTCGAGTCCTGCAGCATTTCTTCTGCAATTCAGCGTCTTCACATGTGCTCAGGAGTTCACCCTTCACCTGAGTCCTGTTACGTGGTTGGAAGGAGACGCAGCTCAAACCTCAGAAATGGTGCATTTAAGATTACCAGATAACACAATGATGTTTTAACACGGCTTCAACCACTTTATTTATTTCCCCCGTGAAAGCCAATCCACATTTCCCTTGGTTTTGTTTTTGTAAAGTAATTTACAAAAACAAAACCAAGGGAAAGAAAAAGCAAGAAGAGAAATCTTAACGTTCCTCACCATTCCAGATATTTGTAACTGCTAAATTGCTTTATCCCTATCAAATAAAAAACTAAATATGTCTGCCCAAAGATGCCTTTGCAGGTATAAGTAAGTGGGTCGGAGATAGATTGAAAACAGCCGGTACGGGGAAAGGACTTGGATCCAGGGACCGCTATTTGTTTGGGTCTGATCCTGCTTATTAGTCGATGTTTTGCTCACTTTCAGGCAGATGCTGCTTATCTGCCAGGGAGCGTCTCCAGCGAGACATAACCAGCAGCCCAGGACAGGAAGTATTGAGTTCATTTAGACTCTATGACTCGATTATTCCTTCATTTTAAACAGTGAGCGTATGACATTGGCCAAAAACCTTTTTTGTGTTTGAACAACTGATGAATAAGGGGCGTGAACCCATCACATATGTTCTGATGATTAGCACCATTACTGCTCGTTTATTCATAATATATTAAGCAGTTAAGCTAATGAAAGGAAACAGGTTAGAGAGACAGGGCGATGCTTGGGGCGATCACCATTGTTGAGTCTGTAGATGGAACATATTTTAACATTGTTATGGGAGCATATGGGAGAATGCAGCCCCTGCTGAATTATAAACAGGCGCGAGTGATTTTGACTTTAGATAATTTGTGGACTGCTCCGGGCTGTCACGCAGCCATTGTCTGCGCAGGCAGCCATGAGCACGGTGGAAATGAGAGGGTTAATTAACTGATGGGTGCGATGGTGGCGCAGCATACGGGGTGATGGAAAAGCTTTTGAATTATGGAAGAGTGGAATGCTGTGGCTGGTGGCGTCCAGCCATATGTCAGCGTATGCCTCCTGAGTCTCGCTGGGGACAGCTGGTCAGATTGCTCATGTTCAACCGAGTTAGGGACCAATCAATCAAAATGGGGCAGCTTGTTGAGTTGTTTAAGCAGGAAGGGGAGGGGGAGGGGGGGGGGGGGGGGGGGGGGGAGTGAGGGGGGGGGGGGGGGGGGGAGGAGAGAAGAAAAGCACGGGAGTCTATTGTGATTCTATCACTTTGGTGCCATTATAGATCTGTCAGGAAGTGTTAGCAGATGTGGAATCACTTCTCCACCCAAACAGTTATACACCTGATATTAAAGCTCCTGTGAGGAGGTTTTAGTTGGTCTTGAAACTGAAACTGAATTAATACCGATAAGAACCGGCATTCTTCCTCTGGCCATTACAGTCGTCGATTCAGAAATACTCCAGGAGAAAAGAAGTCTTTTGGGGTAGTGTGATTTCGGGATCAGTGCTTGAAAATGATGGACCTCAGAGGGCTATTGTTTCATGAA
The DNA here is from genome assembly GCF_963584025.1 of Labrus mixtus. Taxonomy (NCBI): domain Eukaryota; kingdom Metazoa; phylum Chordata; class Actinopteri; order Labriformes; family Labridae; genus Labrus; species Labrus mixtus. The sequence continues at coordinate 31,005,208 of NC_083613.1, read as the reverse complement.
ATCGCTCGTCATAAAAACCTGAAGATTTTCAGATTTTCAGATGACAGCATTGCTCTCTTCAGACACCCCTCCTCAGCACCCCCCCCCCCCCCCCCCCCCCCCCCCCCCCCTCCCATCCTGTTTCTCTAGCAGGGTTCTGTTAGGCGTGAGACAGCTTCAGACGAGTGCTTTTAAACGTCTGAAAACAAGATTATCTAGTCAATTTCAAGTATCTCAAAGCTCATTCTGCTGTTATGTCTTTGTCTTCTCAAGCCACAGAAAGTGTTTTCTTGGGTTTGGAAAGTCTGTTGGTTCTTCAGTTGCAGCGACACTCTGTTCTAATGGAAACTGTTTCCCTGAGTGGGCGAGGCCGTCTATTCTTCCCCATCTGGTGGCAGGGCTAATGGTTGGAGAGAATAAACAAGCTGAAGGAAGCGCTCCAACTCCATATTAACCGAGTGACAAGATTAACAAATCCAGAGGGAGTTTAATTTATCTAACTTATTTGTTTTTTTTTTTGCTATATTTCTAACCAGAATGTCACTTATAATGCCTTTAACTCCTTAAACGCTGCAGTGGGGTACGTGTCAGACAACATAACTAAACTACATGCTGCTGAAACAGATTGGTTGACATCTTTCAATGCCAAGATCATTTGTGTTACGATACGATACGATACACTTTACTGTCCAATTGGGGAAATTTGTCTTGGACTCAAAGCGCTGCCAAACATTCAGCTGCTTCCTCTAGAATCAATAAATAAAATCAATAGAAAAACAGATCCAACATTTACAGAAAAGCACGTACCAATACAGAACAACCCAACAAATATTGCACAAGATCTGCATAGACACAAGATAACAAAGGTAAGAAAATATAAAAACATGTAGGGACACCATGACGCCGTTGCCCATCCTTCACAGCCTTATGAAACATTACTCAGAATTTAGATTGACTTGGGTACAAAAGAGTTTTTTTCTTGGTTCAGTTTACATTGGGGGACTCTGTATCGTCTGCTAGATGTTTAGGTCGTCCGTCCCTTCTGCATATGTCCTCCAAATGACGTCACCAGGGCGATATATTAGTGTCAGTCGTGAGGGTAATTTAGCTTCAATTCTGTACAGCCAAAGGAGATGGAGACTTGCTGTCCATATTCATACACAGTCAATGGTTTAAATACAACTGTTCTTCCCCATTTTCAAAACTAACCATTTAAAGGAATCTAATCTTAACTAATCAAATCTTAAGGCTACCCAATAAAACAAATAACTGAACTTAATTTGTGTCTTTTTTTTTATCCCACAATGCAAGTAAAATTAAACCGTCTCAGCTCAAATCAATTTGTCTGTTTTTCATACAATATAATTGTCAATTTCATGGATCCGTTTAGACAACCTTAAAAAAACAAAAAAGATCAGAGTCAGTTTAACCCTGGATGACTCCACAGCTCTCCTCATATCGTTGGTCTCTGGGTCTGTTTTCCCAGACATTCAGATTCTGCAGCGTGCACATGCCTCTGGGTGTCTGTCTGTCCTGTCTGCAGCAGGAGGCTTTTTGTCATTGCAAATGCTCACACCATGCATTATGCATATGAAGTGTGTCTCCGGCGGTTATAGAAAACCCTGCGTCATTCTGACAGATTCTAAAATTAAAACCCAAATCTTGTGTTCTTAGATAAGGAGTCGTAAGTTGGCCGAAAACATCCGAGGGGGAGTGACGTTGCCAAAGCGGCTACTCGCCTTCACAGCGTGGCGTGATGGAGCTCGCTGGCTATTGTCTCAGTCTCTGCTGGGCCAAAATGATATGGTCACTCTGATCAATAGTCTCTGTTACACATGATGTATTTTCCCAGGGCTCCGGCTGTCTGCTTTACTCCATCTGTCCCCGGCTGTCGCAAATTTCTGCAGTCCCTTCCTGCCACAGTCACACAAACACACACACACATACACACACACACACACACACACACACACACACTCTCTCTCTCTCTCTCTCTCTCTCTCTCTCTCTCTTCATGCCTGTTTATTTGAAGCTGCATGAGTTCCCATGAGAAAAGTGAACATTTAGGCACAAAACAAGGCTGCTGATACCTTTGAACTTCTCCCAGGAATTTTTATTTTATTTTTTTACATCAACTAGGATGATTGCATAATGACTTCATGACCCCTCAGAAAAACACACACACACACACACACACACACACACACACACACACACACAAACACACAGCATATTTTCTAAAGAGAATAATGATCATTTTAAAAAAGAAGTATTTTCTCGCAGTGTCGGCGAGTTTTTGAACCGGTCAGCCGAAGCGGATCAGAAAAAAAGCAGAGGGCAGAAATGATGCTTATCAGTGTGTCGCTGCTATGACTAATCTCAGAGACCATCCACTTATTAATTGTTTATCGCTGATGGACCATGAAATGAACAATTAGACGGGAACATCAATACATTTCACACTTTGATGCTGATGTTGTGGAATACCTCGTGAAGTGGATCCTAACACAGACAGCAGCGCCATTATGCAAACCACACAAGTACCGTTTTATCTTGTTTTCCTGTGGTTGTTGTGGTTTTTTTTTCATGGTTTTCCTTCACATACTTGTTTGTTCACGGATTAATCAACATATGAGCTGTTGTTTTGTGAAAAATGCATTTGAACAATTTTCTTTTTTTTTTTTTTTGATATTGATACAAATATGGACAATTTGAATTGATGAGACAAAATAATATATTGCGATACTCTTTCTAACCAGCAGAGGATTCTGTCTTATTTTTCCTTCTGATGTTTGACATCAGTAGAAGAAGAAGGAGAGAGGGATACAGACACGGAGATACAGGTGCAGATTTTGCGATAGTGAAAGCACGTCTTGTTTTAAAGCACAGGGTGAAGAAACATGTGATAAGAAAAGGCAATAACGTGTTTCTAAGGAATGCCAGATAGCCTAGCGGTTATGTCGCACGCCTCATGCACAGAGGCTACAGTCCTCGTCACAGTGGCCGTGGGTTCAAATCCATTCTCGGACCTTTGTTGTCCCCCACCTTCTCCTCCTTACATCTCTCTTCAGCTGTCTAATCTAATGAAGGCAAAAAGGCCCAAATTATAACTTTGGGAAAGAAAAAAAATGGTTTGCAAAAATTGAAAGAGACTGATATGACGGGAATAGCATCGACGGCATGACGCCGCTATGCTAATTTGCAGCACCTGTTACATCTCTACCTTTAAAAACCCCATTTGAAAATAGATGATAAGTCGTTTACATACTGCAGGAACTTTTCTCCTTTTTTTCAGTGATTCTGCACGACAGGAACTGTGAACTATTTTAGTTCCTAGAACCCCGTTTAGAGGAACCTTTTTAGCTCCTCCTTCAGAGTGGGTACCATGGCGGTGTGAATGCAGACTGAATATGTAGTCACCATGGTGTGTAGTTCTTAGGGACCTCCCGATAGTGGATAGTTCCTCTTCAAAAAGTCCTCAGAACTGTTTGGTCTGAAAACACCTAACGATGGATGCAGGAAAGGATTTCTTGTTTTTATCCTGAACAAATGCCCTCAAGTGTTAGAAGGTACAAAATGTGCAGGGTTTGCCGACTAAATGTTTGTAAAGGTGTGATTCAGGGATCACTTGATACCATACATATGAGTCATAATCTTCTATATATATCAGACTGGGCCTTCTATTACTCATGTTTTCTATTAAACAAACCTTTGAGTTGTCATTTAGCGTCTTAATCACTCCATGCTCTCTATATTTCTCCGCATCATTTAGTAGAATTATTGATTCCTGTCTGGTCCTCTGTGACAGAAGTCGACAGGAAGCTGCATTGACCTACGTAAAGAGCTGTTTGTTAAAGCGTCAATCATCCATAAGTACGGTAAACAGAGAAACCGGATGTCAGGAGAGTCTTCTTCTTAGAGTCTTCTTTGAGCGGTTCATCCCTGTTAACTCATTTTCGGACCTTTTATGCTGCTTGTGGAAAATGCTGCTGTTGAATCTCTGCTGCAAGCGCCTGGTAAACTGTTAAATAATCCGCGCCAGTCATTTCTTGAAAGTGTGAAATATCACAGTTTGATAGCAGGTACAATAATGAGACATCAAGCATTTGCTGAGGATAGACTTTTTTTTTTTTAGCAGCTGAGAGATTAAGAAGGATAAATACCGTCCGTCTGGTTGTACAAAAAGAGTGTTTGGTGTTCACCAGGGCGGCTGTGCCTCAGTGGTGGAGTCGGTCATCTCTCAGACGGAAGGTCGGGGGTTCGATCCCCAGCTCCTGCAGCTACATGTCCGATGTGTCCTTGGGCAAGACACTTAACCCCAAGTTGCTCCCGCTTCTTTGTCGGCGGCGTATAAAATGTGTGGATTAGTAAGAACTGATGGTCACTTTACATATCAGCCTCTACCATCAGTGTGTGAACGTGTAGGTGTGACCTGCGGTGTCAAAGTGCTTTGAGGAGTCAGAAGACTAGAAAAGCGATATACAAGCTCCGGTCCATTTGGCATTTACACTCAATGTTAGAGGTGGGAAAAAAAGTTGATTTATTGTAAAAATCGAGATTCTTCTCTTCTAAGATTTACAATAGATAATAGATTTTTTTTTTAAATCGCAAAAAAAAAATTGTTGGTTTTGACTAATGTGTGACTCCCTGCTAAGTGCTAATGCTAGCTGTTTAACTCAGTAAAATGCCAAATAGAGCAGCAAGAAATTCAACCAGTCTCACAGATGACTGGAGTAGTAGTAATTCAAAAATATACTTTTTTATCATGAATCCAGAATCGTTTTGAATCGAGATTCGATTCTGAATCGAATTGTGACCCAAAGAATCAAAATCGAATCGAATGGTGAGACACCCAAAGATTCTCGGCCCTACTCAATGTACCCGATACAGACATCAGAATCAGATTCAGAATCAGAATCAGAATCGGGTTTTATTGCCAAGTACATTTACCCATACAAGGAATTTGACTTGGTGTGTTGGTGCTAAACAATTAACAAGGAAATAAAGCAGAACTAGCAACGACTTAAATAAAACAGTATAAGAAGATATTACAATATATAAAATAGAATTAAAAAATGTAAAATATAAAATATACTAACCCTGTGTTTGTGTTTGTTTGCAGGTCTGTATGGTGTCAGGAGCACTGAGCTGTGACAAAAACAGCTCACCACAAGAGCGTCTGAGCTCAGCAGGGAGAACCTCCATATCTACATCCAGGTCAACCTCAGACGTCATGTGGATCAGATGCCTGCTCTTCGTCTCCACCCTGTTTGCTCCCATAGCATTAGGTAAGTGTTGAGACGACCGCTGTGCAGCTTTAAGACGAACACCGTGCAGAAATAATCACACACATACATCTGGTGTTTTTAAAAAAAAAATTATGCTTTATCACACAAGATAAATGTTCCAGGTAAATTCAATCAAGCACCGAAACATATGGAAATGCATTTTAACAATCAAACTCCAAAGTTGGATGACATGATCTAAATGACACAGATGTGGAGACATCATGGTTTAAAGTCAGGTATTAAATGACTACATATTGAGATATAACTGTCCGTAATGTGGGTCAATAAATCGATACAGTGATCGAGTCATTATCATCAATGTAAAGCAAAAAACACACAGATCCATATCATCACGTTTATGATTCTTTGATTTTAAAATTCTCAAAAACATTTGTGTCACTCTTGACCTCCACGTGCTGCGAGTCGATCAAAGCAGCTAAGAAAAAGCCCAATGACGCCAGTCGGTTGTGTGTGTCATGGGCGGCGTTGTCATGACAACCGCCATCGAAAGACACGGGGCTTTACAAATCTAAAATGATGGATTTCTGTTGAGGTAATGTAAGTACTCAACAACAAAAATATATATAACATAGGTTAAGTCATTTTTTAAATTAATTTAGATATTTTTGTGTAATTAAATTCTACATAATCACACCTTCAATCCCGATAAATAACAGATCACACTGGAGCCGCACAGGGTTCACCCCAATTTGACTAGAAGGTAAACCTCATGGTTTAAAAAAAATCACACATTCAAATGTTAAACTGAATGATGGATAAATTCCATTTAGCTGCTTCAGTTTGAGAGCTTCAGTACTGTACATGTTTGCTCACTTTGACATACAACAGAGCACATATCTTTCTTTTTTTTTTAATATGAAACATTCCTTTCTTTAAAAAATGACAGGCATGGGTCCACTTGGAAAGAAATGTTAAAACACTGTGATATACTTTATTTCACTCTTGTGACTGTACATACATCCTCTGCAGTGCATTTTTATTGCATATAACATCACACTTTTTTCACTCTCCTGTGTTCCCTCGAACACACACATATCCCCTGCGCACACACACACACACACACGCATGCACACACACACACACACACACACACACACACACACACACACACGCTGCAGATGCATCCCCAGCATGTTGTCTCTATGTTTCCTCCTCTCCCCTGTGACGGTGGGCTTTGAAGACTCCTACAGGGAGCTCTGGCCCACTTGGACTTAATCCTATTAATGGCTGCTTTCAATCACACTGTTGTGAAGAAAAAACTGCCACACATGTGCAAACACAAAGAACACACACACACACACACACACACACACACACACACACACACACACACAGAGTCAAGCATGTTCTTCTTCATGGGGCTAACATGTGCTCAGATGAAATACGGTACAACAACACAGATGAAACAGAGGTAGTGCTCTCACAGGCAGCAACCGAGACGCGCTAAAAACCAAAAGGGGCTTTGCTCCAACGCAGAGCGATGATTTTCAGTCAAAGGTATTTGCATCAATGTCAAAGGAATAAGTCGACATATGCAAATCATGCTGTTTATACTTAGCCAGGATTAGCTGAAACAAAGACAGTTTAGCTTGAGGACACACACCAGCGAGCACTCCATCTTTCCCCTCCGAGCCGTGCCTTGTCATTATTTCGAGGTTATGTGAAGACAAATAAAAGGGAATAGGAAAATAGGAAAGCATGAACACTCTTCTTCTGCAGTTGAGAGTACATACTGTGTCGGGCAGAAACAGGGTTTAACTTCATAAGGTGTCCTTGTTGATCGTGCTGGTGTTAGAAAATGCTACAACTGCACAAAAGTTAGCATCACTCCTCTCAAAGAGCCTCTTTGGTAAATATATGGACAGTCTACTGTACACAGTGTTAAAGGTGAAGCTGTTTGTTCTCTGCAAACAAATATCAGAAAGAGACGACAAACGAAACAAAATATTTGCCCCCCTTCTCAGAACTTTCCGTCCCTGTCCTTGGAAAAAAAACATCCACTGTTGGGATATATTTCTACTAAAACAAACAAACTTTTAATAGCAGGCTCAGTATCCTTTCTTTTTAAAGGCAGCAGTCTAGTTTTAAGCAAATGTTATCGCAACAGGAATAAACACTGTGTTCATGTGAGACCATTTTAAACTGTGGAATGATACTTTTCAAAATAAGTGCAATGCTCAACCGACGCCTGGACGCCAAACCTCCACCATCGGACTGTGTCGCCCCCACAACCACCGCCGTCCTCAATAATGCACGGCCTGCTCCGACCTCCGTGTGGACAACAGGAACACGAGGACTACAAAGGAGAAATCCTTCCTGCATATCATCCCATAGGCTCTTTTGTTTTTAAAGCTTTATTTTGGGCTTTTTGTGCCTTTAATGGAGAGATAGGACAGAGTGGATAGAGTCAGAAATCAGGGAGAGAGAGAGAGAGTGGGGAATGACATGCAGGAAAGGAGCTACAGGTTGGATTTGAACCTGGGCCGCCCGCTTGGAGGACCAAAGCCCCCATACATGGGGCGCGCGCACTAACCACTGTGCCACCAGCGCCCCATTGAGATAACATTTAATATGAATTGGCGCGATATAAATAATGATTGATTGATTGAACGCTCAGGCCTTCATTCTTTTTTCTGTGTGCACATTTTTATTTTTAAAGATTTTTTTGGGCATTTTACACCTTTAATCGAGAGATAGGACAGTGAATAGAGTCAGAAATCAGGGAGGGGGGGGGGGGGGGGGTTTCGAGCTTGGGCCACCCGCTTGGAGGTCCTTACATGGGGTGGCTCACTTGTGAGTTTTAAATTGTTTTTTTTTGTCAATGACAGATATATTTCCCAAAGCTCCTGAATAGAAAAATCCATTATTGACTTTGAAGTCAGAAACCTTTTTCAGGCACGTTTTTGTGTCTCTCAGTTGCCCAAGGGACGAATGAAAGAGGGGTCCCATGGGACGAGGGTCCCCAACCACAACTTCACCCTAATAAAAGAAAAGCCCAGAATGCACTGCGCCGATAGTTTTCCTGATCATTTATCAAGCTTTAGCTCCTGTACCGCCAACACGGCATATATTGTTTGGAAAAAGCGATATCAGGCGCTGTGCACACTGGCAATCCATGTTAGTAGGATCAGTTTAGTCTTGTTTCTTTCATAAGATTTATTGACAGTCAGAAAAACAGAACTGTGTCAGCCTTTTCTCCTTTAAAACATCTTTTGCCCTTTTGAAAACTCCGCTCGTTTCTCGCTTCAACTCAGACGACCCACATTTGAGACACACCAGCAGTGGCCAAACGCTTTGGCAGTTCAAGTGAGAGATCACTTTTTAAATCTCTCGCTCCTCTTCCCATCTCACCCGCTCCTTCTTCCTTCTCCTTCTTCTTTTCCGTCCATCCACCTCTTTTGCCACTCTCTTGTTCTTGGCCCAAATGTAAAAATCAATATCCTTTTGTTTCTGCCCCCCCTGAGGCAATGAGAGTGTCTGAATAAGATTGTCTCTACTGTCCAGGGCTGCCAAGTTTCTGTCACCACTTACACAACTAATGACGGACACATTAACATGCACGTGCCCGCGCCGACAGGATTGCATGTGTGCTAAATATTAGTGTGTGCTGTATGTGCTTACTCATGTGGCTGCACATCAGGGTTCATTTTGGGAGCTATTTTAAATTAAATCTTAAGTCTTTAGACAACAAATGCTTATCAAGTTCCGTCACATTGTAGTCATTTCTACTCTTTGTAGTTTAAGTTAAAGTTTAGAGGCCGGCAACTCAAACCATCGTAGTCCAGCTTGAGTCAATAAGAAGTCATTTTTTATTTTAGTCATTACTTTTAGTCAAAGCGTCGTCCTGCTCTCCGACTGGCAGACTCACACACACACCTCTCCTCTCCCCTTCTTGTAGTTTGATGGAGAGATTAGAAGCACAGTGGGGGGGAAATATGGATTTCGAAGGTCCGATAGACCACCGCTAACATTTCGGTCCATTTCATCTCGGTAAAGAAAATCAAACTTTTCTGCTGTCAGAGTTTTTATCATCAAAGATCAGCTCTTTTTTGCGTCTCAACATTTTTATTATTTATTTATTTATTAGTCAATTTATTGAACATGTTAAGAAAATACAAGCACAAAATAAAAAGGAAAAAAAACAAACTGGATCCTCAGGATCCATAGCAACAAATAAATAACTCAAATAATAAAGTTCATGTTCAAAAGGGATAGGACGAAGTTAAAAACTTTTCTGGTCCTACCCCTTCTTATTTTTGTGCATTATTCACAGAAAAATAAAAATGTTTTCATCAATCAGTGTATGATGTTGGACTTGTTGGCCAAAATAAAATTATGTTTTTAGACACATCTCGTCTTTGTGGAGGACAAACGGCCATTGATGAACATTTATCGTCATTTATGTTGATTAGAAGCACAGTGGGGGGGGGGAATATTGATTTTGAAGGTCCGACAGACCACCGCTAACATTTCGGTCCAGTTTCATCTCGGTACAGAAAATGAAACTTTTTTTATCATCAACGATCCAGTTTTTTTTGCGTCTCAACATCTCGTCTTTGTCGAGGACAAACGGCCGTTGATGAACATTTACCGTCATTTATGTTGCTAACAAAATGAACACTGCAGCATGCGCTTCTTTGCAAAGAGTGAGAGAATAATGTGCAGAGGACGTCGCTTGGAGGCAGGTTAAACACAGTGACGTTTCATAGCAGGTGAGCAGGCAGCTGATACAGATGAATCATAGAGTAACAGACAAGACGGGGCCAGTGTATGAGAGAACGGCATTTATTGCGTCTTCTGAAGGCAGAGTGGCTTTTAATTGGAACACAGATAGACCCCTTATTTGAATTATATGTGTGTGTGTGTGTGTGTGTGTGTGTGTGTTATAATGCTCCCTTTATGCCTAACAGGGACCCTGCAAGGCCACACTGTAAGACATCTGATCCAAAGCCAGTCTAGACAGCTGCCTTACAATACTGCGTATTGATCCCCGCACGCTTCAATTAACCCTCTCCTCACATTTTACATTCATGGTCACGGAGGCGTACATGACGCAGCCATTGAAAAACTAATAAACTATAACACTCTTATTAACACAGTAACGACCCACTGCCCTAAGCACTCCCCCCTCTCTCTTTCTCTCTCTCTCTCTCTCTCTCGCTCTCTCTCACACGCGAAAACACATGACGTCCTGCAGACACTGCTGAGACACACACCCAATCTGAATGTGTGCTTAAGGTCTCATCGTAGCCTGGGGTGCTATGTGTGCGTGTGTGTGTGTGTGTGTGTGTGTTCATTAGAGGGAACATTTTCAGTAAATGTCACGTATATATCAGTCTTATCTCTAAGCTAGTGCCTGCATTTATCAGTGTAGTGCCCTCAGGTAACACCGCCCAGATAGTGGCTACACTTGCTTTGAATCTCGGCCTTTTTACGTGTAATCACTCAGAATATTTGTGTGTGTGTGTGTGTGTGTGTGTGTGTGTGTGTGTGTGTGAAGGGCAGTATTAAGTAGAGCCCAGGCAGAGTGTCATTGAGCTCATTCAGATTCTCCGCTGCATTCGTGTAACCATGACGCTCCCCCAGCCAATGAGAGAGCCGAGGGAGGGAGGGAGGACAGGGTTGCTATGGTTATCCTGACAAGGAGAGCGAGGAAGGTGGTGCTGTGCCTTTTGCTTTTTTTTTTTTTAGGGGGATGTTGTGGTTCTGTGTTTGATACTGGGTGTAATCTTCGGGTTCCATGTGTGTTTGTGTTTGTACATGCACGCGTGATGTGTGTGTGTGTGTGTGTGTGTGTGTGTGCATGTGATTTAAAAAATGATTTGGAAGGCCATGACTGGAATTATTCCTCAATAAAAAATGGAAGTGTTATAGGATCACAGTCACCGGGCATGAAGCCACCACAAACTACACTCACTATCAGATTTAATATGTTTTATTAGTTTATTCAACAGAGACAATGCATATCATATATACTGCACCAGATGTAGCTTAAAGAGAAGAGCTAATAAAAAATCTAGCAGGAGTAGCCGATGACACGCAGTATGAAGCTGTGTGGAATAAAATGTTCTTTACAATGACAGTGGTGCTAGGAGAAAACAAAAACAAGAGCAACACAAGTGAACACCTCAGCTGATAACCTATCCGTCAAGGGATGAAGACTGAAGCACCCGGGGATCGCTGCCCTCGACAACACAGAATAACAACATCCAAGCTGCGCCACAACAACCTGAAAATCCCAGGGAGCATCCAGCCCCCACACGCTCAATATCACAGACGCCCTCTGTAATCAAAAGACTTTATAGGACAAAAAGGACATATATGATGAGAGCCACATGTGTGTCATAACCTTTCATTATGTTGAAAATGGTTTGCCATACTTTGGACGGCGTGGGCTGTGACTGTACAGGCAACAATTGTTTACCAGCCGGTTGATTTTGGCAGATTTATAGAATTTATTATCAAGTAGGTAGGAAGAGAAAACTTGTTGTTTTTTTTTCCAACACATTGATTTTCTTCAGTTTCAAAAACAATAAATGACCTGGAAAGTAAATTGACCTTCCCTTGGTTGATTCTCTACCAATTTTGTTCCAATTGCTAGTGCTTCAAAAACAACACATGCAGCATGCTCTTCTTAGCGATGGTGCTCTGTTGTAAGTGTAATACATGCAGTTGTAACCCTCTCTGTCAGAAAATAATATGTAAAGAGACTAGGGATGCAACAATTCTCAATGGAATTTTAAACCGTTCAGTACGGCATCCATGGTCCAATACCCGCTTGGAAATTGTGTTATTTTAGCTGTGGCTTACAACTACATAGATAGATAGATAGATAGGTAGATACTTTATTGATCCCGAGGGAAATTCAAAGCATTCAGTAGCAGGTTACAAAGACGTACATGACATGAAACATTTGTCACAAATTAAACCGCAAAACCGACGCCCCCCCCCCCTCCCATACATATATATTAACCCGAGAATAAGATTTAAAGAATACCCCTAGATGAATCAAAACTTAAACTGTGCAATTAAAAATAGATTTATACAAGAAATGTACATAACCCGTGCAGGGATAAAAATATATGTGTGATTTAAAGCAAGAACCTATAAACTATAAAGTATGAATTCTGCATAAATTCCCAAGAATGGAATACCAAAAACACCCCGCTCCAACAGCCCGGACTTTCAGAATTAAAACCGAACCTAAAACCCTGACCAATAAAACCCCAGAGGTGTGTGTTTGACCGTGAGCTTACTGAATTTTTGATTCCCAGGAAGATACTTATTATTTAGAAGTCAAAGCCTCGTCTCTTAAAGCAACAAAGGAACACAGCGCAGCTTGTGAATACCTGTTAGGGTTGTCACAGACACATCTGACTTGTCTGCAGAAGCTGGGGATCGAACCCTCGACCTTCCGGTTGAGAGACGACCGACTCTTCCAACTGAGCCACATTAATAGACCTTCCACATGACGAGATGTATCTCTGGCTGTAGTCCTGATAAACTATTCTCACAGCATACATTAATATTTGTCACATCAGAAAAAGCACAGATGTCAGTGATAACTTTAAAATAATAACTGTTTGTTTAATGTCAGGGTTTGGTATTCAGCAGCATTGTTTACTGGATGGAACTGAACCATCCCTAACAACAACTGTGTCCTTGTTTCCACTTTCTTCTGATATGACAAGAAAATTAGTCTGAAGTATGATGACAGGTCTGCTGCTTGAAGCTAGAGACATCCCAGAAGTAGAGCTAAAAGCCTCACATCCCTGCACCCCCCTGCCTTTTCTGCTACTTCCTTCTCTTCCTCCTTTTGAAGATTGCCCTACAGTCCATACCATTACCAGACGTTGACCCCTATGGGATATCAAGACTTGATCGCTGTTGGGTCTTGCAGATGTTTCATCATCCACAAGGTTTTCATCTTATTAGAATTAATGACATGTTTCCCATCTCGGTACAATGAGAGCGGATGTATGCATCAAATTTGCAACTTCCCTGCATAATTAGGCATCGCCATCTTTTAATAATCTTGCAGTGCTAAATGCTTGTTGAAGTTACCAGGCAATTACTTTCTATCTAGAATGATGTCTGCAACGGCTCGCTGCAAAACAGTAATTACCAAGCGAGTTCACTTGCAACAGTGGACATGCCCTTATGAAAAAAGATTCTGTGACGCTTTTGTTTTCTAATAGTGTGGATAATTAGTCCATTTGACAAGGGTACAAATGCATATTTGAGTTGAACACAATTAGGGCCGCCATTGCACCTACATCAAGACGGTCTATAACATTGTCTGATAGTGGAGTAAAAAAAAAAAGGAGCGCAGTATATTAAGCGTTATTTTTCTTTACCAGTGTTTGTGCTTTTGTGTCCAGTCTCCGGCCGTGCCCCCATCCCCATGGCGGTGGTGCGCCGGGAGCTGTCCTGCGAGTCCTACCCGATTGAGCTGCGCTGCCCGGGGACCGATGTCATCATGATAGAGAGCGCCAACTACGGCCGCACCGACGACAAGATCTGCGACTCGGACCCCGCCCAGATGGAGAACACGCGGTGCTACCTCCCTGACGCCTACAAGATCATGTCACTCAGGTCGGTACACGGATATGTGTTATTCTGCACGCCATGTGTCTAATAAGTCTTACTCCAAGTGTCTCCTTTTGAAAGAACTGTGGAACCAGTGAAAAAATTCACAAGGTCGACTCGGTGCTGTAAACGCTTTAGCTAAGGCAGCAACACTTGGAATTGTCTCTTTTTTTTTTGAGTGAACTGAAAGGCATTCTTCAGACTCAGAAATCCCAGTGACAGTAGGTCCTTTATTCTTCTTCGTGGTGAAATCTCAATGCCAAGTTCTCCATCGTTCACACGATGACCCACTTTCATAACTTTGACAGAAATAAAGCAGCAGAGACACACCATTGTACTGCAACATACCTGGCTGATGCAGTGAAATGGAAGGAAAAGAAGGATGTGAAAAACAAGTCTAATATGTGAGGCCAACCCTGCTGTTATCAGATCTGTCCTGATTTATATGTAATACTGTGCTACACAATTGCCTTTATTAGACAATGGAAAATACACTTGAGTAACAATCCCTCTACAGCTGGCCGGTGGGATCGGCTTCCTCTCCTGGCAGTGCCAATAGGAACACAGCAACTAAATCTACAAAGGATGATTGTTGTTTTTTGAATTGAAAGGCAGGGTTGGTCATTTCTTTCCAGATACACTTTTTAAGATTTAGGTTGAAATTGTCTTGAAATAAATAACTCATGTTCTCTGAAAAAGGAACAAAGAAAATCCGTCATCTGTATCAGTTTGTAAGTCTGAAAAAGCTTCAACCAATGTCTGCCACGAGGTACCAATCTGATGAACCAATCAGACGCCTCCCTGTCTCCCTTCTCGTTCTCGGAGCAACGGCGCTCGCGCATGTAAGCGAGGCGGCGTGGCTTTTGAGGGAGCACAGAGGGGTAGGGGGTCGATGAAGACAAAGCGCTGAAGGGAATGCTACTTTCAAAATCATTCTGGTTTTTAGAAAATTACCAAACCCTGCCTTTAAAGGAAAAGAAACCTGAGATGTTCACCTTAAGGGATCTGAGATGCGAACATGGTCATTAAGGGTGTTTTTCACACGTGCACAAAACTGCCTGGATTTTTTCCTGCCAGACTCTTGTTACATTTTCAGCGTGAAGGCTGAGTGAGTCGGTGTGAGGACGCAGCAGGTAACACAAACTGATCAGCAACCGACCTGATCTTTGTGCACTTCTTGAAGCTGCTTCACACTCTTTTTTTGCTCTCCAGTTTCCATTACCCACTCATAAAATGATATTGTGAATACATCCAATTACATGTAGCATTGATATAAAGGCACAAAGTGTTGCCTGGACTTGTTGCTTCATCTGCCATTTCTGCATCGAGAACATGAACATGAGATTTCAGGGGCGGCCTGTCCTGACATTTTCTGTAGACATTTTTGAAGGAGTGCATGTGTGTAAAAACATTACAGGCATGGATTTCACAAAACTACGCTTGATGCTTGATAGATATGGTGACGCTTTAGAGCTTTGGTACAGTCAGTTAATTAGTGCTCGTCTGATTTTAGAGTCGTTGTTGTGCACAGCCCTCGGTAATTGTAGTGTCCAATTTCAAGTAGAAGTTGTAACAGAAAGACGGAGCGCTGTTTAATTTACTGCTCGAGTGTCAGAAGTGTTTTGTTCTCGGTGAACAATGTTAACACTCCCTCGGTTTAAGTTTTTGTTTTTTTTGTTGTCCTGGCTTGAGCGAGGCGTCTATATTTTGTTTATTTGTCGTTCATGTCTGTGGGTTTTTTTTTTTTTTAACATCACTGTTGAGTCTATAATGGGCAGGTATGATAATAAGAACTTACTGAAAAATAATAGCAGAAACTAAAATAGCAAGCAGGGTGGGGGGGGGAGCTGTGTGTAATGAGAACGTCTGGATATAAATAATTCATTAAAGTCACCGTTAGTATCTCACTTCTTCGGATCACGTGTTCCTCTGACTTTGAGCGCTCTTTCCTGCTGTCCCATTATTTCTCCTCTCATCTTTTTTTTTCTTCTTTTTTTCACTGTCTAAATATTGCTTCCATCTCTCTCTCTCTCTCTCTCTCTCTCCTCTCTCTCTCTCTCTCTCTCCTCTCTCTCTCTATCAAACCACCTGTCTGTGTCATGCGGCGGTGCTCTGATTGCGATTGCTTTGGCCTGGCTCGAGCTCTCCACTCCACTCCGCTCTGGCAGCTGCAGCTTGTGTGGCCACTCTCCTCCTACAGCCCTGGCCATCCATAATTTATACATCACACACACACAGAGAAAAACACAGCATGTGCCACACACAGCATCCACTGCCCAGGGGCTACACCAGACTTTAAGCTGCAATTAGCAGAGCCAGAGGCCAAACTTAATCTTAAGCGATCCTCTGTGGAGGTGACTCAGACCGGAAACAACTGTTTATCACATATATATATATATCTGTGTGTGTGTGAGTTACAAGAAGCCATAAGTGAGCCTCTGCGTGTGTCACTGAGCCGTACTGTATTAATGCAGCTAGCTACGCTCATGCAAACAGACTGTTGTGTTTTTTTTTTTTGAAGCACCAGCGTTACACCCAAATGCACACGGGGAATCTTCTTCGACTGTGTGCTCATGCTCATATCTAATGTGCGTGGTTTTGTTGCTCTAATGTGTGTTGAAGGCTGGATTGGCTTTTCTCTTTTGCACACTTCGCAGTGTGTGCTTTTGGCTCTCTCCCCAAACTCACACAGCCGCTGTCTTCAGTCTGTTTCAGCTCGTCTGGTTTCCACTCTGTCACTCCCTCTATGTCTGTATCCTCTCTGCTTTTCAGGCCCTGCTCGACCGGCTGATAAAATCAGAGCATGTTCCGCCTGCCCAGTGTTTCCTCAGTATCACATTCTGCCTTTGTTTTCCTCTATACCACTCTCCAAGGCCAAGGAATGTGTGTGTGTGTGTGTGTGTGTGTGTGTGTGTGTGTGTGTGTATGCATGTGCACGCCCACACCACATAATTGGTCTTGATATCAAAGCCTCATATCTCCAGAGGGTCTCACAAGGCTTCTCAGGCAACCCAGAGAGGACCTGATATCGCTGCATTTCCCAGATTATCTCCCCATTGGGACACGCTGGGTTGAAGGGGGGAAACAAAGCCGTGGCCATGAAAGTTACGCTTAATCTGTTTCAGCGATATCCTGGCCCCCAGTTCAATGACTCACTCCTCTTTATCGTGTTTTGAACTAAAATGCCTGTTTCCCCAAAATGGCTACCGAGCCGTCTTTGTTTGAAGGTCTGTTGTATCTAACAAGGGGAAAATGAACACGTGTTTCTAATTTCAATTGTTTTATTTGGCTCATCCCACGAGCAGAAGTATTCTCCACTGCTCTCTTCTTTCCCCGAAAATATCAGGATCAGTGTCATTAGCCGTTCACACCAGGGCCCGACCCATGTGGGATTCGATATGGGTTCGATACCGGAAAAATCCGATACCAATATATTGGCCGATATCTTTTTCGATCCCTCTTTGATCTGTAGAGATAAATGTAGATATAGAGATGCACATGTATTGTGTTAATCTCTCAAATGCAGTTATCAATCACGTGTGAAAAAGATATAAAACAAAAACAAGATGGTCACTCGACTGGAAAGTAACTGTGCATGTACATGAGTCACCGCTTGACACCTGTTGTAATCCATAAAGCGCCCTCTGCTGGTGAAGGAGAACTGCTAGTGTAATACAATGAAACTCAAATTAAATCCTATGTGACTGGTGAATAAATCTGGTAATAGCGGCGCATATGTGGGATAAAAGTGGCCGATACCGATAGTCACTTGATGAGCTAATATCGGACGATATTATCGGCCGGCCCATTAATCCGTCGGGCTCTTTTGAAGCCCATCGATGGCGGCCGACATTTTGGAAATTCCACCCAGTCACAAGGCAAAGAGGCGGAGCTGAGCCGGGCCGGACGCCTCCTGGCAAACAGCTTTTAACACATCTACCTGTCAGTCAGCCACGCCTTTAGTAACGCAAATATATAAATAACTCTCACGCTTAATAAAGTCAAAAACACACAGCAGTGCACGGTCTTGCCAGTTTACTCAACATCTTCCCTTTATTCCATCTATGAAACTACCTCAGACTGCAAATCAGGGTCGGAGCGACTTCACCGCACCGCACTGCAGGCGAGGCGTTCCAGTGGCTAAATGTCCTGCGTTGAATTGCCTATATGTTTTTGTATTATTCAAACGCTGCTACAGCAAGGGTGTGGTCCCGTTGAGTGTGCCGTAAAGTGTCACCGGGGAGACTTACATCAGGGGCAACAGACGCATTTGGGAACTTTTGGGTAATTCCAGTCCTGCAACAGAGGAGAGGAGCCTCAAGCCAAAATGGTGGAATGCCTGCGAGTTCGAGCGATCCATTGACATAAAAAAGTGACTTGATGGCTTCTACGCAGATGCTTCACAATGCACTCCTTGTCCCTCACTGATACTTGAGTGCTTCATGGATAGAGTACCTTTCAGCGCACTCTCTCCCTTCGCACTCTCTCCCTCGAAACCAGCGCACATACATTCAGGCACTTGAGGCTGCAAGTGTGGACACTGAAGAATGTGTAGACATCGCGCACAAAGGCACACAAGCTCTGTTTTGCTCCCTGTGCAACGGCAACCGAGGAAGAAAATTACTTCTGGACTTCAAACAGACTTTCCCCCCCCTGACACCTCTGTACCCCGCCTGTCCCACCTTGTCACCTTGTTTGCCCTTCCTCCTATCTTCCCATCTATTGCTCTCCTCCTTCCTTCCTCCCTTTTCTTTTTTATTTATTTTTTTAAGTCCCCAAACACTTCAACAAGCGAGACAAGGGTATGCAGTTGTTCTCCTTCTCTTTTTGAAAGTGTCAAATAACATACTTCATCTCGTATTCCTCTATCTGTCACTCTCTTAATATCACCATTTTTGTCACTCCATTTCCTGCTATTTTCTTCTTTTTTTTACCTCCCACTTCTCCAAATTGTTTCTCACCCCGTTCTTCTCACCCTCACTGTCACTTATTCTTTCTCCCTCACCATCTGTTTCGGCTTTTATCGCCCTTTCCTGCTTTTTCTTTTTTCTTTCTCTACTCATTTCTTTCTCACTGCTGCTCAGGGGAAAAGTGGGTTAAGACAGAAATACAGCGCCTTATGGAGTTCAACCTGTTTCCTTTATTACACAGTGCGTATTATATATTTAAATGGAAATTACTTTATTTGTGGAGGGACCATGTGCAGTAGGAAACGTAAATGCTGCCATTTGATGCATTGCACCAGAGTTAGCTTAGAGCTAATTTATATCTGCTCTCGCTTTTCAGCTGGGGATGTGCACGCTTAGTCGACGAAACCGTTAAACATCATCACCCTCGCTTGTCTGCACCAGAAAACTAGTCGGTTGAATGAATTATAAATATTTGTATATGCTGGCCCTGCTCATCCCGCTCTACTACCCTGATGTAAACAAGCACAGTGCATGGATAGCATCTTGTAGGAGCAGCGCAGTGTGTCAGTAGTTTGATGTAGGAAATTCAGATAAAGTTTTAAGGCTGTGTCTGCAGGTTAAACTGTCATATTGGATGGAGGTGGATACCTTTAAAGGTCACATATTCTCCTCCTTTTCAACCAGTTGAAATAAGTCTCAGAGGTCGGCCAAAACATGTCTGTGAAGTTTCCTGTTGTAAATCCACTCTGATCCTGTATTTGATCATGCCTATAAACCCCTCTATTTCAGCCCTGCTCAGAACAGGCTGTTTCTGTGTCTGTACCTTTAAATATGTAAATGAGCTGTGTCTGACCACGCCCCCTCTCTGGAAGGGGATGTGGCTCTGCTTTCTTGCACCATATTGTTTACGGTGAGAAGGCAGACTCAGAGGGCAGAACAAACACCTAGCTGTGGGAGTGTCACCCACCTGGGGGAGGGGCTACTGCCCTTTGTGATGTCATGAAGGGAAAATCTCCAAACGGCCTGTTTGAGCACACATTTTCTATAAAGCAGAGCAGGGAGAAGACGGAGAGGATGAACTTTTCTTATAATTGGGGGGTTTGTAGACAGATTAGGAACACATATTAGTGTTAGAGAAACATGGTGAAGTGCATTTTGCATAATATGTGACCTTTAATACTGGCATGTGGATGTTAACCTGCAGGGAGGGCCAAAGGCTGGCGGTAATAGCAATGCTAACGTTAGCCACACTCTGCAACCCAAATAACTTTGATAACCTGCATACAATTTAAAATAGATTATTCTCAATGTTGACTGTTTTCTGAGAGTTTCCTTATCTTTACTATTCTGTGAGTCTGAATCTAAATTTCTGTGTAACCAAACTAGGAAATTAGTCGCCTGGGAACATCCCTATTTGACTAAATGTTTATGGGTCGAAGGCTAGGCAGACATTCCAAGTCTGAAGATCAAAACCTCAGGGGCCCTGGGGGTCCTAGGTGCACTATAAAAACACATATCTGCAGTGGCCCTGGGTGCACACACACACACACACACACACACACACACACACACACACCAGTGAATACACATGGGCATGCATTCAAGAACATTCTTCATCGCCCATGCATGCATGTTCAAACACTCTGTTCTTTACACTCACCATCACACACACTCAAGAGAGAGAGACTGAGAGAGTTGCCCATCCGTTCCGAAGCTTTGTCAACTTCTTCTGGCAGCCTGTCTCTTCAGAACCAGGTCTCAGCCTTCAAAGCGCCAGGCTAGTGTGTGCAAGCCTTCTGAACACATCTCCGTGTGTGCATGTGTGAAAGCGTACAGTGTAGCACCGCTGTCTGCCTTTGGTATGTGTGCATGTGTGTAAGTGTGCACCAGCATGTTTGAACCATTCAGGCTGGAGACTGTAAAGAAAACCTCTGAAGTTCTTTTCCCTTTGACTCTGTGAATTATAGAAAAGCAGTTGAATCGTGGACTGCAATCTGGTGCTTGCTATGTGCTGCAGTCCAGCAGTCTGGCACCCTTTTCCCTTTTTTTTTTTTTTTTTTTAGAGCAGGCATACCTGCTCTTCATCTGTCTCCTCCATTTGAGTCTAATCAATCTTAGTAAACACAGACGGGGAAGAAGACAGATGCAGAATGGATACAAATAAGTCGTCTTATCGGTAGATTAATCTTTTATTGTTGATTATAATTCCAGCCCGGTGACTAAGTGCAAAAACATTATTAACTTCTATATTGAAGTTTGGCACTGAATCAACAGAGGCTGTGTGTGTGTGTGTGTGTGTGTGTGTGTGTGTGTGTAATGTTTTGCAGCGGTAGCCTCATGGATATTTATAACAATTATATCTCCATATTAGAGCCATCTATCTTTCTTTCCTTTCTGTATCTGTTCCTCTTTCCTCTCTCCATTAAACCATCCTGCTTCTCATTGAATCAGGTCATATCGGGAAATGTCCTACTTAATGTGTGTGTGTTGGTATGTGTGGGCGTGTGTGTGTGTGTGTGTGTGTGTGTGTAGGTGTGCGCATATATGTGTGTCTGTTGGGTGCACGCTGCCATCCTCATGTAGTCGCCGCAGTTACAGGAGATGCCCCGCAGCACCCTGAGGGCCCAACTGTCACCCTTGCTCGGGTGCGGTAATTAGGGCCCACACACACATTGAGTACATGCCTTTGTACACACACACACATGTACACACACACACACACTCACAGCCACACACACACTGATATGTGCCTTTATGCATTTATATAATAAGAGACAAATTATACAAACACATACAAAAAATGTATTTCTTCTGCCATCACGTCGATCCTAAAGCCCGGCCTACACTTACAGATTTTTAAAATCCTGACAGATGTCGAGAATGTGCGCGACCCCACACATGACGACAAATAAAGATGGATTTAACAGTTTTTGTTCTTACAGTGTGCGGGGAGCGATGATGTGATGAAAACAAAACACCACACACAGTAAGAGATTCCATTCAAGAACTACCAGAGAACTGACGATAGTTTGTTTTCGGTCCTTTTTACTGAAAATTCAACAGCGTGAGCAAAGTCTGTGTGTTACAGTGCGAGCTGGAAGGAGAGTAAAATGGATGTGCTGCGTTTTTTTTTTGCGATTCCATCCTCAGTCAGCTCCTCCCACACACACAACAGGATATCAGATTGAAATTATTACACATTTTGATTTGGAATCATGAAGCCCCAAATCTGCCCGATTATCTTGTGTTGTGTACACACAGATTCTTTACCTTCACATACAGTATGTGACATCACACATGTCCCTACAAACCTTACATACCACCCGTACAAGCCGCAGTGTACACTCACCCTGACTGACAGCTGCTGCTCTCCTTAAACCTGCACATTTCAACATGTCAAAGTTTCCACTGACTGGGCCTCGTCTCCTGTCGCCACAGCTCTGCTAACCTTAGTTATCATGCTTTACCGCGCACCTAAGCTACATGGCTGCATGAGGATGGTTTCAGAATGGTCTAGACACCACACACACACACACACACACACACACACACACACACACTCTCTCGCACAAACCGTGGCACTTCCAGAGTCTAGCATGTGAGTCAGAGCGTCAGACAAGCGGGCATGTAGACAGGGACTGACTTCCTGTCTCACTTCATACTTTGACTTTGACATTGAAGCATGAATCCAGACCAGGACAAAAAGAACAGCCCCTCCTCCCCCCCCCCCCCCCCCCCCCCCCTTTCCTACACATGCACATGCATGCATACAAACAACAGCTTGCTCTTTTTTTGTGCATCATGAGGTGAGGCTGACTAAATCCCTCGTGACAGTGTCTCGGTGTGGTGTGGCTCCGTCTTCTTGCCGGCGATGCTGTTTTACACGCTCCTCTGCGTTTCACCAACCAAGAGAGACAACCCAGCTGTCTGAACCGCTCCTCGTCTTTTAGGAGGATTTGGAGTTTGTGCTAGCAGGTTGTCTTGGATTAAACTGTGGAGAGAGAGGTGTCACGTAGGGAGGCGCGCACACACGCACACACACGCACACACACACGCACACACACACGCACACACACGCACACACACACGCGCACACACACGCGCACACACACGCACACACACACGCACACACACACGCACACACACACGCACACACACCGATGTAAGCTGAGAGAAAACACAGGGATGTCAGCACAGGAATGTTGCTAGGTGGAAGCAGGAGGAAGACTCCCTGAGTGTGTCCTGGAATCGGACGACGTGGAGGTTGCCATGGTAACCAAGGGAAGAAGAAAGGGGAGGAGAGGAGAGGAGAGGAGAGGAGAGATGGCGGAGCTTAAACCTGTACTTGGCTGTGAGCCTGCTAGTAAAAAAAAAAAAAAAGAGGCCATAATGTATTTGTGTTAGTTTGATTTGTGTGTCTGTGTGTTTTAAGACTTACAGTATCATTATGAAGTACTTATTTCTAGTAAAACAGTCCCTCATCATAAATATTGAGAAAATATGTTTCAGAATCCCAAACAGGTCTACATTAGGAAGAAGGACCCAGCGTCCTACATCAAATTCAGCTCCAGTTATCAGTTTTACTTTGTTTTATTTTGAAATTGCATTAAAATTAGAGAAGCACAGATCCACTTTTTTTTTTAAATTCTGATCCGATTTCAACACTTATGTACCGACACTGATTCAGAAGAGCAAAACATTTGAATAAAAATGCATAAAAATGTTAATTATTCCAAATAAATGTGAGACCTCTGTGCTGGTTTCACACACAAACAGGAAGCAGCAACAGCTGTAAGGTTTTCAAATTATCAAATTATCCTCATTTTCAAATTGTACTTTTTATTATATAGAGATAGAGCTGTTCCATCTCGTCCGGACTTCTTAATGGAGACTTATTTTTGGGCACCTGAAGTTCCGTCTGAATGTCTTTAAAGATCGTAGATCGGTGGCGTGGATCGACGCCGTCAGTCCGATATCCGATTTGTAAGCTGCGCCGACATCGGACCCGATACAGATGTTAGATCAGATCGGTCCCACCCCTTA
The DNA here is from genome assembly GCF_963584025.1 of Labrus mixtus. Taxonomy (NCBI): domain Eukaryota; kingdom Metazoa; phylum Chordata; class Actinopteri; order Labriformes; family Labridae; genus Labrus; species Labrus mixtus. Next base: position 30,981,378 of record NC_083613.1, on the reverse strand, counting down.
TTTTAAATATCAATCTCGAGACACTTCTCAAAAGAGCAGGCGGGACAATATGCAGGAAGGATTTCTTCTTTGTATTCCTCGCCATCCTGTTGTCCACACTTCCTCGCCGCTGAGGTGGAGGTCGGAGCAGGCCGTGCATGAACGAGGACGGCGGCGGTTGTGAGGACGACACAGTCCGATGGTGGAGGCTGGGCACCAAATATAAAAACGCTCTTTTATTAATACATGGAGGCTAGTATTAAATTAAATAAAACTTCCCCTTCACATCTGACATTCAGTGATTTATTTTTACATATGATCTTTTGAACAACGTCACAGGCTGTTCCCCCGAAGTCTGTAACTTCACATCCATCAAATTTGCTGACGTCACCGGATATTTCTGATTTGTTGGGGCAGATTTCATCTTCTGTCTAACTTCTCTTGACTCTCAATGACGTGATGAGTCATGCAGTTGTCCAAGTGCGTGCATGATAATCCAGACTAGAGCTGAAGATGAGACCTGCATGCTATACAGTGGTTTTTTTTGGGGGGGGGGGGGGGGTATACACAGATATACACTATATACTGCATGTTGTGTGTCAAACGAGAAAAGTTGACTTCCTCACAGAGAATGGGAGAGAGTGACATCCTCCAGCCAAATATTAATAATGTAACACATTTCAAGGCTTTTTCCCAGTAGGAAAAACAACATTATTTTACCTGTGGCTTGTTTGACAGGCTGCTCGAGAGCTGACAGAAATGCATTCAGGGACCGCACAGGAGTGTGTCGGTGTTTGTGTGATTGTGCATGTGTGTGTGTGTGTGTGTGTGCATGTGTGTGCGTGTGTGTGTGTGTGTGTGTGTGTGTGTGTGGGAGACAGAGAGAGACAGATCTGTCATTTCTCTATAAGCGTGTTGTGGTGCTGGCACAGAATGTGATGCTTCAGTATACCCCTATGGTAGACATATACACACACAGACACACACACACACACACAAACACACACAGACACACACACACACAAACACACACAGACACCTGTCTCGTGCTCCTTCTCTCTCACCTCTGTCAATCAAAATCTCTGTTTCACTTTAAATTACTTATTACGTCCAGTTTTCTCCACATCCTTCTACAGTTTTCCGCCTTTTCTTTTTCTTCGGGTTGGACATCAATTCCTCTCCCTCCATTTGTCCCCATACTATATATATATATACAGTATATATATATGTGTGTATAACCACATCAGGGAGCTAATAAAGCAGAAAGGAGGCCAGTGGCAGTGGAATCTCATATGTGCTGTGTGTGTATGTGTGAGAGAGAGCGAGAGAGAGAGAGAGAGAGAGGGAGAGAGAGAGAGAGAGAGAGAGAGAGGAGGAGAGTATGGTCAGCCTAACAGCTTTATATCCTGTAGCGAGATACTGTAACTACGCTCTGGCTGCTGTCAAATGGGTTTTCCTGAACTCCCGCAGGACATAAAGAGCCCTGTGAAATCCCTCCTTGCTTCTTTTTTTTTTTTTTAATTTGTATTTTCACCCACTATCTTTCTTTTTCTGCTTTTCCAACTGCTCAACTCCCACTGCTTCACTTTTTCCCAGTTTGGGGATTTTTTATTGAATTTATCATCAAAATGTGCGACCAGCTTGTAAACTCAATAATCAACCGTTGGGAATATATATATTTTTTTTGAGGATAACTTGGATTACCAGTTCAGTGCGACTTCTAATTATTGTCAAGTTGGGTTCAATCCTGTTGCTGTAGGAAGTTAAGGTGGTCAACATTTCAGATACTTAGGCCTAGTCCACACATAGGCTGTGTTTTTTGTTAATGCAGAGGTTTTACTCCTCTGAATCCCGTCCACACGCTAAATTCTCAAAAACATCTTCGTCCACATGAAAACGCAAAACGCACCGTCAAAGACGATGTCCTTGACGTGCTAAAAATGTCTCGCCATTCCTCTGCAATGACCATTTTGTTGAACAAAGTTGTCCATTCAGGCTCCTCTGGACTGAACCAGGAGTCGGTATTGCTTGTTTGTTTACTAGTATTGTTTAAAAGTTTGAAATACTGGTATCATGAGAACCGTGCCTGGTGGGAGGTGATAGTGAAGAAAAACAAACACAGTGGAGTGAAGAAAAAGTACAGATGTTCTAAAAAAATCCAAATTTGTCTTCATAGGCAAACTTTATCAGAATGAGAAACTTTTTCTCGTTAGCACACAGTTGGTGAGCATGCTGAGAAAACTTAAATGTTGACATCACTCGCACCATTAGAACATATTGCATGTTTTACTAATGCACAACTCTCAGAGGGAGCTCTGCCAGAGCTTTCAATATTCAGAACCATCGATGTTCCTGCTGGTGTGGAAAAAAAATGCATTCAGAATCTCAGTCTACCCATTCACTATTCTCTTTATATAAACATGTTCTGTATAGATGTAGTAGTTGAGTGAGTAGTGACAGTGTTTCCCTTACCATTATATTAGAGGGGCGGCCCGCCCCCCCAATTATTTTTGGCCTTTTTGTGCCTTTATTGTAGGGATAGGATAGTGGATAGAGTCGGAAATCAGGGAAATAAGTCATTTAAGGATACCTTTCCGATAGAAAAGGACAGCTGCCATTAAAAGTGTTTTTGTCGGCGTGTTGGCATGTCGGCGTGTGTTCCCCCCCCCCCCAACGCTGTAAACCTAGGGGGAAGCAGTGCGTGATATAAACTGACATTTAAACAAAGTGATGGAGGTAAAAAACCATCTGTAGTAACCAGGGAGACATTAGAACAGCCTCTTCAGTAAATGTTTTTCAGAGAATTTTAAAACATCTTTCATCCATTTAAATCATTAAATAAAAGCCGAGGCAGCTGTGGCTCAGTTGGTAGAGTGGGTCGTCTCTCAACCAGAAGGTCAAGGGTTTGATCCCCAGCTCCTGCAGCCACATGTCCAATGTGTCCTTGGGAAAGATACTTAACCCCAAGTTGCTCCTGCTGTGGCATATCTGAACAGGATTAGTTCCTTCTGATGGACTCACTACATCCTCTACCATCAGTGTGTGAATGTGAAGGTGTGACCTGCAGTGTAAAAAAAGCTCAAGTCCATTTACCTTTTCCAGGAGTTTAAAGCTCCGCCTCAACTCCATTTCTTTGTCTATTTCTAGATTGATGGAAAGCTAGTTTGAGACAGCATTTCCAATACGGCGTCCGCCATTGTTGGGCTTCAAAACCTCTCTTCAGAAACCAACGGATGATGTCACTTAGACTACGTCCATGTTTATACAGTTCATATTTATAATATTTATTTGCTCTTATTTAAAAGATGTCTTCATCTGAATTATAAATATTTTGAAAAACAAGAAAATCAAGGTCAGAGCTCTTAGAGAGTAGTCGTTGGTATTTACATTGCTTTCCTTTTGTAGCCTCGGACAAACACCATTACCCATAAGCTCTAGACCTTGGGAGTACTCAACGCCGTAAGCAGACATTAATAGAGAGCTGACTTAATGACTAAAGCAGAGGGCTTTATTGAGTTTTTATGGATGCGGATGAAACAAGGCTGTCATGACTAACTGCCCTCCCTGCTGTGCTTCATGGGAGCTGTAGTTTTCCTCAAATCACAAAGGTTCAGTTTCTAGTCCAGACTGTTTAAAGTGGATGAGGATTTTTCTTGGATCATGGGAAGATCCTCAGGAATGTGCTCCATTGTTTTAATGCTAACTGAAAAATGTACTTTGTAGATGCTCACAAAGATAAATGCAAAATCTCTCACAAAATGAATTCCCCCCCCCCCCCCCCCCCCAATGTACAGAGGCTTTAGTCCTACAAGCAGGGTTCGAGTCTGACCTGTGGCTCTTTTCTCCACTCTCTCTCTCTCTCCCTAAGGTCTTACTCTCTCCACTTTCCTATCAAATAAAGGCACAAAAGCCCTAAAAAATAAATCAGTTTTTTTTTTTTGTTTGACCTCTTTTCACCTCGTCTCCATTCTCCTTTTTCCAACGGTAAACAGACCAACGTCAAATCAACCAGACTTTGGTTAACTGTGGATTAGTATGATGAGTTTTATCTGTGATTACAGCCACGACACCAGCAATCCCAGTAAGAGCCTGCTCTTCAAAGTAACAGTACAGTAACTGTCACTTGTAGAGGGATGTGGTTTTTTTTTTACAGTATGTGTAGAAAGTAACAGAATGTTTTTACAATCAGAAAAAGGCAGCAGAGCCTACTGTATGTGTGTGTGTGTGTGTGTGTGTGTGTGTGTGTGTGTGTGTGTGTGTGTGTGTGTGTGTGTGCTTACCGCCCTCAGACTCCGTTTCACAAAGTTAGCATGTGCTAAGGATGTCCGCACAGTGCTGTGGATGACTTAGTGCTTCAGAGTGGTTTTTGACTGAATTCAAACATTGATTCCAGAGGACTGTGTCGAGGCTTTGTGCGTCACTCACTCTCAGACACCTCTTTCAACTCATGAGGATTAGTTCCCGGCTCTCACTTGCTCTGTAATTATATACTTCTTCTTCTTCAACACATCTGCACCGGAGCGCACAGACACATGCAGGCAAGAAATGCACACATACATTACGCACAAATATTTATTTCCTCTTTGCATCTGCTGCACACACATACCCAACATCCACACACACACACACACACACACATAGACTCCGTCAGCCTCATCAAATCATCAGTCAGTCAGTTATGTTTATATGAGGGAGAAAGAGGGAGAGACAGAGACGAAGTGAAGGGAGGTCTGCCAAACAAAGTGAAAAACATCAGAGACAATAACAACAGCAGCACCCGCTGCAGCATCGCAGCCTTCTCCCTCCCTGTCTGCCTGCCACAGCTCAGCTTTGTTAGTGAAGAGTTTGTTTGTGTGTGTGTGTGTGTGTGTGTGTGTGTGTGTGTGTGTGTCTGAGCCTGTGCGCTTGAGCGTGCATGTGCGTGTGTGTGTGTGTTGCACGTTGCAGGGAAGAAAGCCAGCAGGCAAGGCGGTATCCAGGCCACTGCCTTGTTTTGATGTGGTCATGCTAATTAAAAAAAGGGAGCTTTTTCTGCCAACGTGAAGAAAAAACAAACAGGGAAAATATGGAGCTACACTGGTGTTAAATACAGATAAAAAAGGGTATAGGTTCCAAAGGTGTGTTGTGAGGTGGGAGGAGGGGGAGGGGGGAGGGGGGGGGGGGGGGGGGGGTATATATGCATGTTCTGCATCTGCATTCATCACGGTGGGCTGAAAGAACATGAATTGTGAATTTCTGCTGATGCTTCTGCGTTTTGTTCTCCTGCATGAACATCATTTTCAGAAAAAAAGAGCAGGATGAGAGGAAAAGAGAGAGGTGGTGGTGGTGGTGGAAGGGGAGAGGAGGTAAAAAAAAAAAAAAAAAAAAAAGGAAGGATGGAGATACTGGGGACATAAGGGAGTCTTTTTTGGATCTGACTCAGTCTACTGGCTCAGACAGAACGGTGACGTCAGCACACACAGGCTTTAGGAAGGATGGAGAGATGGAGGGAGAAAACAGAGGGAGGCTGGAGATGACGCCCTGGGGGAGGCAGGGATGAGAAAGATATTAAGAAAAGGACGGAGACAGCGAGAAAGAAGCCGGCAATAAGAGAAGGGCCTACCACATATATATGGGTGTGACTTGGGAAACTGCAGCTAAGTGGGTTTAAGACAGATAAACAGACGAGAGGGGGGGGAGAAGAAAAAAAACAGGCAGGCGGAATGAGAGACAAAGAAGGAGGAACGCAGAGGAATAATTCCTTGGTGGGAAGGATGAAGACAAAGGCAGAGAAAGAAATTAGTTTATTATCTGGGCTTAGGGAGTTAGGGGAGAAGGGAAGAGAAAGGTAGGAGCAGACGGAAATAGGCAGCAAGAGGAGACGGAGTGATAGAGCACACCAGAGATGATGTCAAATCTTTTGCTCTGTAGCCTCTATTTAAAACACCAGTCAATAACCTTCAGTGCTTCATGACTGAGCTGCAGAAGTCCCCACAATTCAGCCTTTTTTTCTTTTTTTTTTCTGCTGTATCATAACGCAGAAATAAAACGCACACATATTCCCCAAAGCTAGTGCACAACCTACATTTTCTCCCTTTTGTTCTCGCCGAACACATTTGCATTTTTTTTTCCTTCTCCTGCCCTGCCGCTTCCCTGCATGTGTTTTTTTTTTTATTTAAAAAAAAAAAAAAAAGTATTATGTCTCAGTAACTTATTCATTCTGTTAGCTTTGTGAAATTATTATTTGATGTCTTGCGGTTCACTTGCCCAGTTCTCTAGCGTCTCGTTCGTGTCAGATGGATATTTTTTCTTTCACTCCCTTTCCCTTCAGGAATGACGCTTCTCTTTGTGTTAACAGGTCTGCGGGAGGAAATAATTAATCGTACACAGTAGGGCTCAACGATATCTGGACAAACTGACACTGTGCTATTTCTTTCTTTCAGCGGTATATGGTGGGATTTTGAAACGAGAAAAGCATGCCAGATTTATATGCATCAATTCAAACCTCAAGTCATTTTCTGATTTTAAATCTAAACGGCCACCTTCTTTCATCGCACACTAAACTTTGTGCTTTACAGACACACTTTCAAAGAGACTAAATACCAACACAAAAACAGCTAAAAAGACATAGCGGAAGAGACAATCAGATATTAAGGTTAAAACAACAACACAATAAAGTTAACGGACCAATCAGTAACTTATCTACTGAATTAAATCCTAAAGTGATCTTACTCTATGATCAGACATTAAGGAAACATGCTTTGTTGAAGTGCTGGCTTCTCTGACAACAATGCGGCAGCCAGTATGTCCTCCTTCTAACTTTAGATTCTGCTCCTGAATGCTCTGGATTTGTTTGGAACCAGAGAAGGTACACACGGCCGTTTTGCCCTTGCCAGGCAAACAGCAAACCAACAGGTGTTGCAGCGATGGAAGCGGTCAAGAGAAGTGGTTCAGATAGAAGTGATTGTACCCGACCTAAAAAGCCTCTGCATGTTTCTAATAAGCTCCACGAGCAGAAACGTGCTAAAACTAGGATCAACATTGGAGATGCTTTTTGAAAAATGGAGAGCAGTTAGAACGCAGAAAGGTTTACAGACCGATGCAGAGCTGGATAAACACTGAAGCTTCAGTGTCCACCACTTGGCGACCTGTGCGCATATTGACTCTAGAGAGGAGGGGGCATGCAATGTTTAGAATTTGGACTGCAGTATCTTTTTCAAACAGTACTTAAAAATATCCACACTGAAGCTCCAATAAAAAACTATCATCCTACTGAAACAGTGTCCACTGACCGGTCACAAAGTGGAAGCCTGTTCCAGAGCTGAGGTGCAACCACAGCAAAAGTTTGATCACCATTTGACTCCAACCTTGACTCATGCACGGTTAGCATACTTATGCAGTAGATCATAAACTTCTTCAGTATCTTTTACCAATAAACTTGTGGCTTTCAATTGTGCTGCTTACACGTCATCAACCATTTCTAACAACGGTCGAGGTTATGTCTACATAACCTGCATGTGAGCTGCAGCTCACTGTCTTGAGCTTTCACACATCACCGTGTTGCTGCAGGCTAAAAGTAAACAATCAGCGGCACATGCACTCTGCAAACAGTCCATATACTGCATGTGGCCATAGATATCGGGAATACATTCAATATAATATACACATCAAATCTGTGATTGAGCGTCTGCATCGAGGGTCGTGCTGTGGTATCTGTGACGGCGGCAGCGTGGCCTGTAGCCTTTATATTTGTACATGCAGAGGACTCACAGACTCTGCATGCACAGTGGTCATTTCTCTGACTACTGAAGGTGATATCAGACTTTTAATGCAGATCAGTCAAGAAAACAAGAAACGTGGCGGTTTTTGTTTGCATCAGACAACACAAACGTGACAGCATGACGCGCTCAGGTGACTTGACACCCGTCCTGCGATGTGACTAAAGCACATCGGTTGCAGCCCTACTACACAGTTTTGAGTGAAACAAATGGCTCTAAATCAGTAGTCTTCATCCGACAGTATGAAGCTCCATGCGATTTGTATTCTTATTTTTTAACACATTTGCGGGGTCATTAAACACGGCTTTGGGCTCCGATTCGGCACTGGGGCCCCAGCTAGTCCTAATCCAACGGTGGGTGTTGTGTGCAAAGTTGTGGCGTCGTGTCAGTTTGTGTCCCCCCAAGTCCACAACTCGCCCTGATGACAGGTGACCGATGATGAAGGCACCGGGGCAAGAAATTAAAAAGCACAGAGGCGAGAAAAAAGAAAGGGAGGGGAGGAGAGGAGAGAAGACTGGCGGGTATTGTTATTAGAATATGACAGACATTGCCCCACATAAGAGTTTTAAACCATTAAAAAGAAAAGAAAAAAAACACTCACTTGACCATGCAGAGACGCCACAGATCAGCAACAGACACCGATACAGGTCACCGGGAAGAGGAACGTGTTGCCTTGCATTAGCCCTCTGTGTCATATGTGAATATTAAAACCCAAAATGAAATTAGCTCTCATGCATATTTCATTATGCAAATTGTTGAATGAAACTGTAAGAAAGAGAAAAAAAAGACTTGAGGGGGTCTGGCATGCTCATTATAAAATATCTCAATGGGAGAATCTGAATGTGTTAATGTAAATGTCACCTGTTTGACAGGTGCGCAGAGAGGGGAGAGGGAGCGACGGAGCAGTCGGACTAATTGAAAGAAAATATTCTGATCGGAGAGGAGAGAAATGGATCTTCAGTTTCCCGCTTCTCCTCGAGTGTTCTTCGCCCCCCGTCCAGCACATTTCTCATCCACCTTAATGCATTCATGTGTTTAAACCGGGGGAAGCACCATTGAGATAAAGTGGAGCTTCACCTGGGGTGGCATTTTCAGTTATTACAGGCATACATCACAATTACATACGAGCTACACACAACCCCCACAGTTCATTTTGTGTTGTGAGGTCTTTGCCTTGGACTCTTTAATTAAACACCTTCACATCGATGCCATTTATGCATTGTTATGCTTTTTACAGAGCTGCACACCTTCATACAGTACATTTGATCAAATACATGGGGAGGGGGTAACCTAGCGCAGTGGTTCTCAACTGGTGGGTCGGGACCCAAAAGTGGGTTGCAGAGCTTTTTTAGTGGGTCACGATTCTGTCCCTGAAAAAAAAAACGTGTCAAAAAGTCTGTGAAGCGTTTTTTGAACTTGTTTGTTTTGTTCAGTTTATTGCCTCTGTCGCATGTTTTGTATCGTCTAAGGTCCGAAGGTTTAAAGGCTTTAAATGTGATTTTTCACACTTAAATATAATAGAAATCAAGTATAACCTCTGAAAATAACTCTGTGAGTCATGACTGTCTACAATGGGTGTAACACCCGAGTCCCACTGTCTGTGATGTTTTCAGAGTTTTCACAGTCCTATCTTCACTTTGTTTACATCGCCGGGACGGCCGGCTGACTCCTCCCCTCGCGTATAAAAGTTGTTTAATTGAGGGACTAGAGAAAAGAAGAATAACATACTGTACTCACTGCTTAACTGTGTTTCTAGATCACGCTCATTTCAGGTAAATTTACATGCAGTGTGAAGATACGAGCATAATAAAGATCGCTAGCATTAGCATGCTAACACAACAATGCAGCGCGAGTTGTTTCGGTTTCATGCTGGTGCTCAAGGGCGACATCTGCTGGATCAAAAAAACGCATATAAAGCCTTTAAGTAAATAAATCTGACTGGTTGAAAAATATCAGACTTTTGGGTCGCGATTTCTCATGGAGGAGTTGGTGGTGGCTAAACAAGTTGAGAACCACCGGCCTAGCAGTTATGTTGCGCGCACCCATGTAGAGAGGCTGTAGTAAGAAAGGGAGGGGCTTAGCCCTGCTTGCCCACTGAAAGAACCCACTGAAAATGTCACAGAACTTTCAGGATGAGCCGTACGTGTAGGCTAAGCGCAGAGCTGACATTTTTTTTGTTTTATTTTTGGGCTTTTTATGGCTTTATTCTAGAGGTGTGGCAGTGAGAAGAGTCAGAATCAGGGAGAGAGAGAGTGGAGAATGACATTCAGGAAAGGAGCCACAGGTTGGATTCGAACCTGGGCCGCCCACTTGGAGGACTTTAGCCTCCGTACAGGGGGCGCGCCCACTAAGCATTAGGCTACCGGCGCCCCCGCACAGCTGGATATTTCACCCTGACTGTACCCAGAATCTTTCCCTTCAGCCCGCTTGCAAAATTTAATTTGAAGTCCAGCTGAGACGACAGGCGGACGCAGCAGGTCATATTCAAGAAAAATTCCTGGCGAGCGAGTGGGCGAGGGTATTGATGTTTACATCAAGGAGCCTGTGAGCGACCAGTGTGATCATCATGCACGTAGTGAAGCCGCTTCTTTCCTCTTTTCTGCTTGTTAGTTTGTTCTTCACTCACGCTCATTTGTTGAATCTGTTCAGACTTTGTTTCTTTGACAGCAAACGAGAACAAGACGGCAGAGAAAACAGCAGAATATTGACGCAGCAAAATGGGGGGGGGGGGGGGGGGGGAAATCTTTGAAAACCTGTGAGCCCAACTCTAAATGCTCAGGCTCTGCACATGCAGCGCTGTGCGACACACCCTGCAAAACCTTATTCATAGAAAATACATTTCAGTGAAGTCACACTTCCTCTACGTCCCGCTGGTGTGATCATTCTCCTGTCCCGGCTCCTCTGTCAAGAGAACAGCAGCCAAGCCGCAAAGAACAAACTATCACTTTACAACACACCTTTAATTTAAAGTTGAACGATGATCTCTTTTTCACTTAGACTAAACATAGTCATTCATGGTGTTTTCACACATACATTTAAAAACTCCTGAAGATGTCCCAGAAAAAAACTTGGGTGGTTGAGCTGCGCGATGTGTGAACGTTGGATCTTGGTTCACATAAAGACGCTGCCTCATACTCTTTTTCTGCTCGCCAGCATTCATTGATACTGTGAATACATCCTTTTACACATTTACAACATCAATGGGTCATCATAGCGTCAGACTCCGGGCGCTTCATTTTCCATTTCCACGTCCTCCTTTATACGCCACGTCCTGCCTACAGCTTGTCTGACAGTGAAAGCCTCCCGCTGTGAGGTGAACATGTAAACAGGCAACTTGTGAAAAGATTTCAGCTGTTCCTGAAGTTTTCGAGACATTTTTCAGGGGGAGTGCGTGTGTGCATAAGGCTTTACTGCGGGGTAGGCTGTGGCTGAGTTGGTCGAGTCATCGTCTCTTAACCTGAGGGTCACGGGTTTGACCCCCAGCTCCTGCAGCCACATGTCCGATGTGTCATTTGGAAAGACACTGAACCCAAAGTTGCGTCCGCTGTTTGGTCTGCGGTGTATGAATGTGTGTGAATGGGATTAGTGAATACTGATGGACACTTTAGCAGCCTCTGCCATCAGTGTGTGGACGGGTGTGTAGGTGTGACCTGCGGTGTAAAAGCGCTTTGAGCAGCGCTATACGAGCTCAATCCATTTACCATTTCAACTGGGCTGCAATATAAAACCTTTGTTAATACGAGAGAGAATTACTTACTTTTTGTGGGTCAGAGGAGTGTGTCCCACTGCTGATTAAGATTAATTATATGTACTCTGGGGGCAAAATACTCTTAAAGCTATGGGTTATTGTTCCAACTACAGTTCACACACACACACACACACACACACACACACACACGCATGCACGCACAGCTGCTCAGTAGCCATTGTTTGACCACTTTTTGTACGAGCCCAGTGAATAGTTACATTGTTGTACCCTCCAGGTGTACCAGTGATCGCATGTTGCCTGCTCTTTTGTCAATCTCAAGAGTCCTTAAACACAGATGACCCTCGCGTGCCAAGGTGAATGTAGTGTAGACATAATACATCGCACCATATATCACCTCACATATGACAGGCTCCTGTGTGCTTCGGCCTTCAAAGACATGTGTGCATCATTCCAAAGGGTCACATAACTGTGTATCATCAGGATGCTCCACTAACACGCCCGTCTCTTTCTTTGTGTAGATGCAACAACCGTACCCAGTGTGCAGTGGTGGCTGGGCCTGACGTCTTCCCTGACCCCTGCCCGGGCACTTACAAATACCTGGAAGTCCAATACGAGTGTGTCCCATACAGTAAGTATCCTTTTTTTTTTTAAGGTCACGTGTTATGCAAAACACACTTTATCATGGTTTTCTGACACTAACATGTGTCTCTAGTCCGTCTACAAACCCCCCAATTAAAAGAAAAGTCCATCCTCTCCGTCTTCTGCCTGCTCCACTTTTTAGAAAATGTGTGCTCAAACAGGCCGTTTGGAGATTTTCCCTTCATGACATCACAAAGGGCAGTAGCCCCTCCCCCTAGGTGTGTTTCCCACAGCTAGGTGTTTGTTCTGCTCACTGAGTCTGCCTTCTCACCGTAAACAATAGGACATGGAGCGAGAAAGTCTGAGCCACACCCCCTTCCAAAGAGGGGCGTGGTCAGACACAGCTCATTTACATATTTAAAGGTACAGACACAGAAACAGCCTGTTCTGAGCAGGGCTGAAATAGAGGGGTTTATAGGCACGATCAAATACAGGATCAGAGTGGATTTAGAACAAGAAACTTCACAGACATGTTTTAGGAAACTCTAAGACTAATTTAAACTTATTTAAAAGTAGTTAAAATATATGACCTTTAAAATGTTTCCAAAGTTTTTTCTTATCTCTATTATGGTCGTATACTCAGTCATTTAATATGCCACCTCATCTTAAAGGTTTAATAATTCCACATTACATCATTAAAAAAATACAATCTGCATTTTTTAATGATGATGATGATAATTTAAAAAGTACTAAAGCTTTGAAAAAAAAACTTCGGATCCTCTGTCTTATTTTAAACCAGAATGAGAGCGAGCAGCAGCTGTGGTCCATTCACTCCATAGTCGTCTCATAAAGAACAAACATACAGAGAGCAGGGGAGGTGACTCTCATAATTGAACAAACACATTGACAACATTTGGGCACTGAATTGTTGTCAATGTCTTAATGCTATTGAGACAGAGTGTAAGAGTTTTTGGTGCAATTTTTGAAAAATGAAAAACAATAAATGACCCATTATGAGGTGCATAGGGCTTATATTTTGGTTGCCATGGTATCGTGACAATGACATCATCAGTGAAACAAATGTGGGGACCGTGTGAAACATTACTTTTTAGTTTCTTAAAACAATCCCTACATATTAGTTGTTTGTTTGCTAACTTTTGATTATTAAAAGGCATGTTTAATACTGATTTATTACCAACATTATGCAGATTTAATTACAATAATAGCAATTTAATCTAGGTGTAAACGTTTGAGGGAAACCATGAAGATCATTGCTGGGAAAGTCCGCAGGAAGGAAAGAGTTGGGATTTGTTCCAGCAATGACAGATGGAGATATGACCTTTGACAATGTGATAACAGACTAGGGAGGTTGTATCCACTGGGGTGAAACATTCACGAGGACACGCTCGCAAAATATCCCAACAACAGGGAAACACTTTTTTTTGTCCACAAAAATCTACGTTACAGCTGAGTGTGCAATAAATATTTAAGGGTTGAGGGATGTGCCTTAGTGCGTTTAGGTCTAATTCCCCTTAATGTTTATGTCACACTACATTAACGCTGACAGAGGCGATGGTGAAATATGAGAAGTAGAAACATAAAGCAAATGTTTCCCTAATTCTTCCTCTTTACTCTGACTCTTTACAAGAAGCATTGAAATGGTCTTTTCAAAGGCGAGTGATTGTGATGTTTTGGCACATAGCGGGATGCAGGGCCTGAAAATAACACCCGCCAGGGGCCGAAGGCAGGCAGGTTGTCTTTGAGGGCTATCAGCTACATGGCTGAGAAATGTTTGAACTGAAATAGAAATGTAATTTCTTTTTTTTTAAATTGCAGAGTTTTCACCAGAGTTTTTGGTGTATCTGCAGCTCCGTTCTCCAGCTTCTCTGCATATTTACATGTTGTAGCTGTGTGTGGGCGGGCTGACACACACACACACACACACACACACACACACACACACACAGCCACCGCTGTAACCAGCTTGCTGCCAGCCAACATAAGCAATAGACTTACTAAGTAGCTAGTATGTCTTTATTATAGAGAGAGGAGAGTGGATAGAGTCAGAAGTCAGAGAGAGAGTGAGAGAGTGGGGAATGACATGTGGGACAGGAGCCACAGGTCGGATTTGAACCCAGGCTGCACATGTCGAGGACTTCAGCATCTGTACATGGGGGTCACGCTCTAACCACAAGGCCGCCTGCGCCTTCATAATACCTTTTTATTCGAATGAAATAGACTGAAAGGAATTTAAATGTGAAAGACAAAACACATATTGTTATTTGGCTGCTGAGTCAAGGGTCAGGAATTCAACCCTGTTGGGGTTGAATTCCTGACCAGAAAGCAGCAAAGCAGCTGAAAAACTCACTTTCTGCTAAGAATGAATAAATAAATAATAACAGTCCCTCCTTTGTGCAGAAATTAAAGACCACTTAAAGATCAAGTTGCATTTGACTTGGTGCACTTCAGTCTTTGTGGCAGATTATTCCTTTGATCAATGCAAACGTTGAACTGAATCCTTCACACCGCTCCGTCTTGCGTGACCTTGATACATCGTGTTACTTCTAAAGATCACATAGACGATTCGGGAAGCAGCGTGGGCGTTGTGAAGTGAAAACATGTCAATTTCAGTGCACATGACGTGCACAGCTTCTCATTGCTGGCATGTTTTTGTTTTGTTACAAACTCCTCTGCGCCTTAAAAAAAGGAAAATATCTGGAGTGCGACTTGAAAGAAAAAAAGGCCTTTTATACAACTACAACAAAAAAAAAAAATCATCTTCAAACATCCATTAGGTCTTATCTCCAAATTTTATAAGCGGTGAAAAACAATCCTAATTTGGAGTGAGAGTCACTTGAAAGGTTTTGCAGAGAAGTGCTGTTGTGAGTAAACTGCCCGTAAGTTTTCTGTTCTTTAAGGGTATAATACGAGGAGCGCAGATGACCTAGAGGTTAGGTCCCGCCCCCTGTGGCTCATAACCCGCATGTCACTCCTCTCTCTCTCTCGCTCGCTCTCTCTCTCTCTCTCTCTCTCTCTCTCTCCCTGATTTCATCCTCTATCCACTGTCCAATCAAATCAAGAATCGAAAGATCGAATTTCTGCAATTTAGACCAGTGGGTTCTCTACAGATTAATCCTGAGTACCCACCACCGACTCCTTCATGAAAAATTCACGACCCTGATTTCTGAAATGTTTCAATCAATCAGATTTATTTATTCAAAGAATCGTTCAGTTTGGATTTTAGAAGTTACAAAACATGTTTAAAACAGTGCTTAACAAAAGTACACATTCATGACCCACTGAAAATGGCTCTGCGACCCACTTTAGGGTCCCGACCCGCCTGTTGAGAACCACTGATTTAGACAGTATAACACCTGCTGTCATCTCCTCTGCTCGCTTTTTACTTTAAAGAGACAGAAATGTAACTTTTGCATCTTTACGAGATGATGAACAGACTGAAGATCTGTCGTTTTTTAAAGCTTCAGTACCTAGAATTAACAATGATCATTAAAATAACAAATATATGATCATTTTTAATCACTGGGTATCGTAGAAATACTGAAGCATGGAACATTTTTCAACAATATTGTGACAGAAATGAGCCCCACTTTGAAGAAGCTTTTTTAGAGTTCCCACTTCTTCATGCGACAATTCCCTCTAAAGTGCTTTTCAGAAAAAGCTCAATTCCTTGTTGGGGGTTCTTTGTCTTAACGTCGTCTGAGAGCACCGCCTTGGCACCACGGTCCATACAGGCGGCCAAGGTGATCTCTCACACTGAAGCATTCAATTATGTCTGGCTAAACAGCCCTTGCCTGGCGTCTAGAATGACCGGCAGATTAAATAATAGGACTATCAGAGCCCTCTCTGGAGCAGATGGAAACACAACCTGATACCTGCTTAATGCCCCACCGAGTGCGCGTGCACCCACTCAAACATCACCGCGCACGCATGCATCAAAACAAGGCGTGTGTGTGTGTGTGTGTGTGTGTGTGTGTGTGATTCTTGTATCACCTGTGAATGTAAAACTTGCAAGAGCTTTAAAAATGGAGCGCCGAGCGTTTTGTCGATGCACCACTGCAAAGAGCAGCAGCTGAGAGCAAGGGGGAGATGAGTTGCATGCTGATCTGATAAACAATGGGTCGGTCAGGGTAACGTCCCGCCCCCCCTCCCCCCACCCCCCACTCACCCCTCCTTCCATAGCAAAAAATAGCCAGCATCTGAAACCAAAGTCATCAGAGAGCTCGGCTAACAGAGGGGAGGGACATAGAGGGGAGAGATGGAGCGATGAAGAGGAATGGAAAGAGAGAGAGAGAGAGAGAGAGAGAGCGCCTTTGACAGTACATTAGCAGCTTCCGTGTACTGACTAAGTGTTCAGGCTGGATCAGGTAGCACTGCGATACACTACCTGGCTCCTGTGGGTGTGTTTGGTCATGAGAAAAGTTGTATGAAGGTAAAACCAGCCGAGGATACAGAGAATCCATATCTGACATTTAAACGCCTGGGCTGGGACTACCTCCCTGACAAAACCCTTAACAACACCCCCCACCCCCCCACCACCACCACCACCACCACCCCACTATATTGCATCAAAGAAACATCTCTTTAAAATGCAACTACGATTAAGACACTGCTGTTTGCAGACATTCAGACCAGTCATCCAGACGGGTAAGATCAAGCTGGCATGCCTCACACAGCAAATCAATGCTGTCAGCCGCGTTCCTTTGAAAGCCACATTTTGTAAGACATTAAGCGGTGATATATCTCCAAAGTGTTATCATAAATCAGGACGGATCAATAAAACAAGGCTTGTTTTCTGGAATATATGACAGTGTGCTCAAACTGTCGCATTCTTTAAAACGCTCGCGAGCTGCAACTCGGAACAAATCATCCCATTTACATTCGGCTTCGGCGCTCACGAAGGGCTGTGACATCAAGAGACCACCATAACTCAAGCAGTCGTCCCCGGACATTAAGTGCACTAGTAGTGACCCCGAGGCCGTCACCTCTGCTAATCAGAGCCCCTGATTGCAAATGAAGGGAAACCATAATCGGGGCACCACTTCACAGCGTGGATGTTCTCTTCCTGAGCGTTCCTGATGCTGGAATCGAAAAAGCTGTTATGTCTCCCCCCCCCCCCCCCCCCACCACATAGATATTGTAAACAAATCTCAAAGTGGGTTGTAAAACAGGTAATTAAATTATGTATGCTTCAGTTTTTCAGGGAAATTTAGCATCCTCCGCCTCCCTTTACCGTTTTTTAACTCGAGGATTTTTTTTTTTCTTTTGGCTCGCGATACCTTCACAGCTCTTCCTCTCTCCTCCCCGCTCTGCAGGTTTCTGGCTGATTTCCAGAGCTAAAAAAAAAAAAAAAAAAATCAAGTGCTCTCTCTCTCTCGCTTTCTCTCTTGTCTCCCTCTGTGGTATAAGAGTGTGGCTGTCATGTGCCAAACTATAGCCAGCTAGCTCTGGCGGTAATTAGCCACCTGTGTATACTTGCTCATTGCTCTGCAGGCGGACTATAAATATCCATACATTAGAACACAACTGTACAAAGTGCTTCTCCCAGACAGCTGTTCTACACCGAGACATTTAATCTGTGCAAATCTGCTTTTCCTGCAGAAAAAAAAAAAGATGCATGGATATCTGTGTTTTCAATTCATGGTCGTCCACTTACAATAAAACGTGGATTATGTCTACTTCCTCATCCTCCTGCAGTAGACTCTCTCTCTCTCTCATACTGCTGTTATGAAGCAATTAGCCTACTACCACATTTAGTGTATTAATCACAAAAGCAGTGATATGTTATGTAATACCCATGCAGCCTATTTTAGACAAAGACTTTGGCTCCGTAGGAAAGCTAATTAAAAGATACAATCACCTTCTTGTTTGTCCAATTAAAGACTTCTGTCAGATTGGACCCTTGGAATAACTTCATCACGATAACATGAGAAGTGTGTGTGCGCGTGTTGCCGTGGAGACTCTCAGCGAAGGATCATGTCCTTGTGTTTGTGTGTCTCTCTATGAGTGTGCACAGTTACAGTTTTGCTGTATGTGTGTGTGTGTGTGTGTCTGTCTGTGTGTACACATATGCAGACGACTTTGTGTTTTCCCAGAGAGAGCGAGGCAAGATGGAAAGGAACCAACGAGACAGAAGGACGGAGACGGAGCGAGGGAGCGAGAGAGAGAGAGAGAGAGAGAGAGAGAGAGCGAGCGGCAGCCGAAGCGGAGATATAGAGAGAAATAGGTTAGACGAGGCCAGCAGACGAGGAACAGAGAGAATTAACTGATAAAAAAAAAAAAAAAAAGACACAGCGAGAGAGGTGGTCAGAGGAAATCGGGAGGAAGAGGGGGGGAAAAAAAGGAGTAGAATGAAGGAGGAGAAAAGGCACAGCGTGAGAGAAAGGAAGGTAGGGATGAGAGGACTTAGAGGAAGAATAGAGAGAGAGGGAGAAGTAAACGCCTGTGTCCACAAATGACCTTGGGCTTTAGCCGGCTGAGCTGATTGGAGATCAGAGATAATAGTGGTAAGGCTGCTGTCGCCACTCGTCTGCAGAGAGCGTGCCCGAGCCTCCACATCACACACTCTGTAACACACACCTATGAGTACCCACGCACACACAACTTCCTCCTAGACGAATACCTTTTTAATAAACCATATGCTTTCAATAAAAATGCTAATTATCTTTACACTGCAGCACAGTCAGGTTAACACGGCGTCTGCATGAGAAGTAGAAATGGAATCGAGAGAGAGGGAATAAAGCATCCGAAGGTACAGAGTCAGAGCCGTTCATGTGATTAAAGAAATCCAGAGAAATGGAGAAGATATCAGCCGGGATATTAATGAATATTTAAATGATTTTTAATGAATGTGAAGCTAAACAGAGCGCTGCTGTTTGCTTTTTTTTTTGTTTTGTTTTCTAATATTCATTCAGAGCCTTCAGGTTTGTTTTTGTTCAGCTGCACAACTAACTATTCAGCAGTGCAGTCTAAGTGTTTTTGCAAATGATCAGTCAAAGATATCAGATAGAAAACGCTGCCGCACCTCTGCGGGATTCAATCACGCATAACACCGAGAGAAGACGGAGAGACGATGCTTTCTTGTTGACGTTTTTTTTTTTTCGCGGAAACAAGGACGCACTTCTGGCAACTTGTCACAGCTCATATTCCTCCTCCTCCTCCTCCTCGTCCTCCTCTTGGAGCCACCCTCCGCGCTGAACTAGCTGCAGCTCAAAAGACTTCTCATCTATTTCATCATCTCGCACGCTCCAGCTAACCTTGAGAGGACCTTTGAACAAAAAAATCTCAACCGACCTACTCCGGCGAATCCTGAAAGGACGAGTGACTGTGATTTGTGAAGCGCTTTCATTTCTTTACCCCCCCCCCCCCCCCCCCCGTCATGGAGAATAAAAATAGAGTTGCCTCGGAAAAAAAAAAAAAGAAAGAAAAATATTGCAATGAGGTCACCGACGAAGGCTTCTTGCTAATCTAGTGAAACGTCGAGCGGCAACACGAAATTGAATGACATTTGTTTGACATTTTGTGTGCCACTCGGTGTACTTGTTGGCGCCACACTTTTTTCATTTTAAATCTATTAGCTGCCGGCAACCTTGAACTCTGCGTGTTTTCCTTTGTGTCTGGGAGGTTCTATAATACGCTCAGGCAGTGTGAAGTCCTTGTTGTTTGGTGTCATTAATCCTCGTCTTCTCAACCACAATGTGTCTCTTTGTATTGTTTAAATGTGTGTGTGTGTGTGTGTGTGTGTGTGTTTGCTACATCAATATCAGTCGTTCCATCGCACACCACCACCCTGCACAGACACACTATCTGCTTTCTTTCCAAGCTTTTCTCACAAGGGAACTGCTTCCTTACTTGTGGTGAACCATTTTATATCTTCAACACACACACACACACACACACACACACACACACACACACACACACACGCGCGCATTCTCACACACGTGCACACTGTGCACACTTGTTTTAGGTTTAACACGATCTCCTTCCAGAGATTGCTTATTTATCGGGAGTTGTGCTAAGCCGCACTAGTTACCATGCATTTTTCATGAGCCAAGGATTTAATGGTGGCCTGTGTGTGTGTGTGTGTGTGTGTGTGTGTGTGTGTGTGTGCATCTGTGTCACATATGTTTGTGTACGTCATGCGGTTTGTGATGAGTTTTGCTTTAATGTGTTTAAGAATGTATGCATGTAATGTGCAATATGTAGTGCAAGTGGGCTTTATATGTGTGCAAGTCCCTTCAAATGTTTTGCATCTGAGGTTTCAACTCCTCTCCTCTCCTCTCTTCTCCTCTCCTCTCCTCTCCTCTCCTCTCCTCTCCTCTCCTCTCCTCTCCTCTCCCCTCCTCTCCTCTCCACTCCTCCTCTCCTCTCCTCTCCTCTCCTCTCCTCTCTTCTCCTCTCTTCTCCTCTCCTCTCCTCTCCACTCCTCCTCTCCTCTCTCCTCTCCTCTCCTCTTCTCCTCTCCTCTCTTCTCCTCTCCTCTCCTCTCATCCTCTCCTCTCCGGGGACCAGTTCCATTCAGCAGGTCTCTAACGGTCTCAAAAGACACAAGGGCACCGCCTGCAGGATTAGGTTTCTGCCGTGTTCACATTCCACTCGGTCCCCCTTGGGAACAAGGTGGAATGGAATTCATATGTTTAAGAGGCTCCGAGCAAGTGTGCACATTTCGTTGCATCGGGGCGGCAAACATGCACCACCCTCCGTCGACGCTCTGAGGATAAAGCTTTGAATATAATAGACAGGGAATTGGTGTTAGGGTTGAGGCAAACCCAGTGCATTCAGTATGCTCCCACCTCCACACACAGATGATTGCACACTCATACACAGTGCCACACTGAGTAGGTGACACACACACAAAGCATTTTTTTTTTCTGCTCACCCACTGTGCTACAGAAAGCATGTTAATGTGGTGGTTTTGGCTGGTCCACTGAAATCCAATCCCGGTAATCAAATCAATTTTCTGGTTTTCATTGCTGTGTTGCTATTAGCATATAATAAAGAGCTCATTACCTCAGGTCATTATGTATCGCTGTATTTTGTCGGGATAAGGACCACAATAGATACTTTGAATGCATGCCTGTTTTTCCACGTCGTTCCTGTGTGTTCGCTCTCCCTCCTCCTCCTCCTCCTCCTCTCCCTGTGTCTGTTCCCCCATATGTGTGTGTGTGTGACATATGTGAGATGCATTACTGTCAGATAGCCTTCCCCGTTGCAGCGCACTCTCCGCAGACGCTTACGTAATGTTATTACCAATCACACATGGAGAGCATCCTGGCGCTCTCACAAGGTTAGGATGAAATATGAGAACGATTATGGAGATCTGCGATTGTATTATCATGATTTCCTTATTATTGCATCATTAATCTATTTTTGTCTCTTGTCTCTGTCTTTT
The DNA here is from genome assembly GCF_963584025.1 of Labrus mixtus. Lineage (NCBI taxonomy): Eukaryota > Metazoa > Chordata > Actinopteri > Labriformes > Labridae > Labrus > Labrus mixtus. Next base: position 30,959,942 of record NC_083613.1, on the reverse strand, counting down.
TTTCCCCCCTTTCTTTCATCAAACCTTCCGCCTATGGATCCCGCAGAAGTCGAACAAAAAGGTAAGTCTGTAAAACAAGCGCGCCCTCATTCACAAATGCTCCAAAAAAAAAAAAAAAAAAAAAGCGGGGTTGGGTGTCACTTATTTGATGCTGGTGCCTGAAGCGTTTTGTACCTCATGGCAGAATGACATCTCTTTCAAAGTCGCTGCTGCTATTTTTAAGACATCTTGATCTCAGCCTATAGAGGCAATTTGGAAACACTGGTTCTCATTAGACACACTCCCCCCCCCCCCTGCCCGTATTATTCCATGCTATCATGTAGAATGTCACTTAACAAACTCTCCTTGGGTCGAGCACATTTTTATGATGAGCCAATGAACAAGAGAATTACGTTGACATTTCATATTTCAAATGCTTTTCCCGTGATAGGAAAAATTATGCCGGCGCTTTGAATAGTCAATGAAAATTAAATCAATACTCCCAGCCCTTTGCTGTCAGATCTGGAATTGTGTTCTTGGGGAGAATCAAAAAAACCACAGCGCACATCTGGCCTGTCTGACTCTGTGTGTGCGTGTGTGTGTGTGTGTGTGTGTGTGTGTGTGTGTGTGTGACAACATTCCAGTTAAATTACAAAGGTCCCCACGACTCTGGTCGCACTGGCTTTCCCAGAATTTACAACGTCTCCCACATCACTCGTAAAACATGACCCCCATATTCCAAAATGGGAATACCAAGCGCGGGGAGTGGGGAATGAATTATCGTAACAATTGCAGAAACAGCAGGCGATAAAAGACGCGTTCAGCTCTACAGTCTGGGTTTGTTCCTGACAAGAGATAGAAAAGGCAGGGAAGAGAAGAAAGAGCTATGAGACTAATGAGGAGCCGGGGAGGGGAGGAATGGGAATAGAGGGGAAGGAGGGAAGTAGAACAAAATGTGCCATTTTTCTCTTTTTTTTCCTGGTAGCTGTGAGAGCAGAGTATTATCTGTTGAATAGGAGGCATGCTGCGTCTGTGCGTGAGAATGACAGTGACAATACAACATCCAAATCACAACACAGTAAGCCTATCATGTCATCGTCGCTCGCTGGTGGTTGAGGTTAAGTTAAAACACGGTGTTACATTCACAGGCAAACATTTCACAGGCGCCGTCTGCAAATCTAGAGAGAGTCGTTGACATTTCACAGCGGCTGCTTTCAAATATATCTAATGGGAAACATTGTTCCATTTATTCCTCAGTTTTTCTGTGCCCCGGCATTCTGCGCGGGGTCTACCAAAGCGAGCATCTCTTCGAGTCGGACCACCAGTCGGGCGCTTGGTGCAAAGACCCTCTGCAGGCCTCGGACAAGATCTACTACATGCCGTGGACGCCGTACCGCACGGACACGCTGACAGAGTACTCGTCCAAGGAGGATTTCATCGCGGGGCGTCCCACCACCACCTACAAGCTCCCGCACCGCGTGGACGGGACCGGTTTCGTGGTCTACGACGGCGCGCTCTTCTTCAACAAGGAGCGCACGCGCAACATCGTGAAGTTCGACCTGCGCACGCGCATCAAGAGCGGCGAGGCCATCATCGCCAACGCCAACTACCACGACACCTCGCCGTACCGCTGGGGGGGCAAGTCGGACATCGACCTGGCGGTGGACGAGAACGGCCTGTGGGTGATCTACGCCACGGAGCAGAACAACGGGCGCATCGTGGTGAGCCAGCTCAACCCGTACACGCTGCGCATCGAGGGCTCGTCGGACACCAGCTACGACAAGCGCTCGGCCTCCAACGCCTTCATGATCTGCGGCGTCCTGTACGTGGTCAAAACCGTCTACGAGGACGACGACAACGAAGGGACAGGGAACAAAATCGACTACATGTACAACACGGACAAGGGCAAGGAGATGACGGTGAACATACCCTTCCCCAACTCGTACCAGTACATCGCTGCAGTGGATTACAACCCGAGAGACAACCTGCTGTACGTGTGGAATAACTACCACGTGGTCAAGTACTCGCTGGACTTCGGCAACAATGGTAAGTCCCACCCCTTCCTCCTCTTTCTGCAAGTCTTCATTTCCGTTTTTTTGAACAAGTAATCAAACAAGAAAACAAAGATGAAGGATCGGGTACCTTTGCCCACCAAATTACTGGGACAAGCTGTGATGGGATTTTAGTTAATCCTCACATGGAATACCTTGGCATGTTTTGTAGTGCTTTTAATATTCATTCATTTGAATATTCATTATGATAAATCTTTTTTTCTTTTTTTCATTGTTGTGACATAAGGAATACTTACAGCTGCTAATCTATCTCAAATAATTAATTCTGCAAAATGACTTAAGAAGGCGGAGAGAGAAGAAAATCACCATCTGTGCTGTCACGATTCTCAATTATGACTTCTCTCCCGGCACCACACCCATGGTTACTGCACGCTTTAAGAAGTACAATCAAACAGACTTTGTCCTGGATTCACCCGTTTTATTTGATCTGAAGTTTTTTTTTTTTTCCTGTAGAGTTGCTGTTAAAATTCACTTAACTTACTTTGAACTTTGAAAATAACCCAGATCATAAAGTCTGCCTTGATGTCTTATGATGTTACTATATGTTAAAGTTAAAATATTACCCCCCCTTTCTCACCTTTTCAAACAGTCCCCCTGTGGTCTAAATGAAACATCTGTGCTGTGCTTTGGCCAAAATATAACATGAATCAAGCACCAGAGGAGGTTTGTGACCCTGTATGAACCAGCTCTCTCAGAACGCTCCGTTTTGGTGTGTGTGTCTCTTTAAATGAAATGACCCCCCCTGAGTTTTCCCCGTAGACATCAATCAATCAATCAATCAATCAACTTTTATTTGTATAGCGTCAACTCATAACAAGTGTTATCTCGAGACACTTTACAAGAAGCAGGTAAAATACCTTACTCATTGTCTGTTAACATTACAAAAGAGCAGGTAAAAGACCTTACTCATTGTTATGTTACAAAAAGCAGGTAAAAGACCTTACTCATTGTTATGTTACAAAAAGCAGGTAAAGGACCTTACTTATTGCTATGTTACAAAGATCCGGCCTATCCATCATGAGCACTTTAGCAAAGCAGCAAAAGTTACAGTGGTAAGAAAAAACTGCCTTATTAAAAGGCAGAAATCTTCGGCCGGATCACCGGCTCATGACGAAACAGTCTTCACAGGCCTAGACTGCGCCGGGCTTGGAAAGGGATAGGGGGAGAGATGGGATAAGATGCAGGAAGAGGGATAGAGAGCAAGGGGGTGGGGGGAGGTAGACCGTCCATCAGCAATCCGGTGGGGAGGGGAGGGGGTGTGGGGGGTTGTTCTGGCAGGCCGCCAACCCACGATCACTCCTCTGTAGTGAGAATAAAAATGGCGGACCTGCGCAAAAGTTTTGTTCTAGGCTAAGGATGGAGTCCATGGGTGGAGATACCAGGGGAGGGGAGGGTGTTTTATTTTTTTACCAGAATCCCACTGTGATGTCACAAGGAGAGCAAATTTGAAACAGAGCATTTTTCTCTGTTTCTCTGTGACTTATGTAGACCACAAACAAAGGACTGGATGGATTTATTTCACATGTTGTGGGTCAGTAGACACTCAGGTTAACCCAAATAAATGTTTAAAAAAAACAGTACAAGTGGATTTTTCGTAAAATGTCCCCTTTAAGCATTACATGGTCATGGTGCTTCTTACACATTTACCGCTTGCTGACCTTCTCCTGAGTTTCCCCAGCTTCTTAACAAATCATAATGCAGTCCTCCAGAATGGATCCAGGAGTGTCTGAAGGCAGCATATCGCTTTCATACAGTGCTATTATGACAATCTGAAGACACTTGAACCTGGAATTGACTCATCCTTTTAACGTATTTGTTGGTGTTTTATTCATGAGGCTGCTGTCAAAAGGCTGTCATCGTTCACCGACACTTCAACCTGCATGTGTTGGTTCTTACATAGTTCTACCCAAACACAACAGAAAGCTGAAGGATCTAAATAAAGCAGATGATGAGGTGAAAGGGAGGAGTTTTTCTTGAAAAGCTGTCCTTGAATGATTCTTGCAGATATTCAGTGTCTGATCCATCTTCATCACAGACTGGAGGGCTCTCCACTCCACTGTGCATAGTATGAGCCAATAACACATTGTTACAGATCATAATGTTTTGATTCATTCATTAATTTGAAGGAAGAATGTGCGACTTTTTGATCCAGTAGATGTCGCCCTTGAGCACCAGCATGAGACCAAAACAAACTGCTGTTTGGCGACACCTCCGCTTTTCTGAAGCCTCCGCTCTCCTCCAGAGACACACCTCCAACCCCTCTCCACTCGCCTTCACACCAAGAAGTTATCAATTAGAACGCACCATATTTAAGCACCATAAAGCACAAGAGGGCAGACAAAATTGTCCTTTGCTCGAGCTGCAATCACCTGTGTCCTGCATTGTTGTGTTAGCATGCTAATGTTAGCGCTATTTAGTTAGCTCGTAGCTTCATATTGCACACAAATTGACACAGAACGACCAGACGCTTATGAGACATCCAAATAAGCAGTGAGTATGTTCTTCTTCTTCTTTCTAGTCCTTAACTAAAACAGCTTTGTACACAAGGCCGTCCCATCGATAAACATGATGTAAACACGGCTCTGACAACAACACAGCCTGCAGGACTCCAGCTTCTCACTCACTGTAGACAGTCATGACTCAGAGACATTTACACAGGATATACTTGATTTCTTCTTTTAAGAAAAATAAGGGATAGAAAACCTGATTGCAGGCTGCAGTGGTCCCCCTTCTCTATGTCCAAAAGCCCCCTCCATGTCCAGTAACATCAAGCTACAAGACAATGCAGCAGAACAAACTCAAAAGCACAATACTCCTTCAGGGAGATGAAGTGGTTCGAGAATCTAGTTTATGATATGTATATGTAAGATATGTAATACCTATCTCCAGTACAAATTGCATCGTGTTAGTGCACATAAGGGCAGAGTTAAAGTGTCTATCATTACTGTCTCTGTCTTTTTCAACTCTGGCATGAGGTGTGAGTCCACCCGCCCGCCCGCCTGCCCGCCCCTCCCTTCCTCCTCTGGCTGGAAGGGCTTAGGCCCCTGGAGCCTGAAGGGCTATTTGCCCAACCTAATTGCCTTTCAGCACCTTTCTATGGAGTGGTCAAGGCAGTCTGGCTGCGTGTCTTATTAAATGATGTCTGAATTAATGCATGCTCTTACACGCAGTTAGAAGCGCAGTACAAGGAATTATAGAGAGAGGCCGTGTAAAACTTAGTTTCTACCGATCAGTGTGCGTGTGTGAAGGGAAGGCCGTGCTGTACGAAAAAAATAAAAAGTGTGTGTGTGTGTGTCCATGCATGCATAATGATGTGCCTGTCGGCGTTGTAAAGTGCTAATGTAGTTACAGTACGAGTTTGTGTTTCTCTATTCATGAGTGTGCATACGTGTTTATTGGTGGACGCGCCCGGGTGTGATGGCCCTCATAATGGAGCTCTGGGGGTCTCTGGAGGCTCCGCAGAGGAGATCAATTGGGATTCAATGTGGAGAATGACCTCCAGTGAACAGCAACAAGCCAGACTGCTGACCAGCGGGGGATAAATACATACAATCAATGCTGCCCCACTCCTTTACTCTCCTCCTCGCTGCGCTCCCTCGCTCAATGAAGACAGGGAATAAATTAACCGACTTAACTGCATGATTTTCTCGTTCTGCAGAGAAAAGTCGATGCAAGTCTAGTTTTTCCTTCTTTTTTTTTTTAAAGAGGCTTTATTTGTCTGAAGACTTGCTAAGACAGGTGTCTATCTGTTAAAGATCACTATGAATAAATACCCTCTGCGATATCCTGTAAGGTGACTATGGTCAAACGTATCCAGCCCTGTTTCTTTTTGTTCCCCCCTTCCTGAGTCAGTTCAGGAAACAGGCCGAGGAAAGGGGCCATCAGGAGGGTTTCCACTCATTACCGATGTAGCGTAATGCTCGCCCTTGCTTTTTTGTTCCAGCTCATATGGACTTCTTAAACTCGAAGAAAGAAAAGAAATGAGACAGGAAATGTGCAGTGTCGTTAGGAGAAGGCCGAGGTAGGCCGCTGAGGTTTCAGTGTAATTGGAGTACAAGAGGGAAAAAAAAGCACCAATTACTGCACTTTGTTTCTCCAACTGGCCGCAGCTCTCTGGATAGTTTAGGAGCGGTCTTTCTTCAGCTCTGTCACGGATTGGACAGTCTGAAAATGTACCCTTAAGTTTTTAATACACTCATTGAAATGCTCCTTGTAAAGCTGAAGATAGTACGCTTACTGCATGATGTAAGTATCGGCTGATTCTCAATATTTAAAAAGAAATGGGATTGGGATCAGGTAAAAAGCTGATTGTGACATCTAATAGAAAGAAGTGTTGAATTCATCCCAGTGTTGACACATGTGAATATGTTGTCTAGACCCGATTATGCTCAACTGGTGGGTCGGGACCCAAAAGTGGGTTGCGGAGCTGTGTTCAGTGGGTCCCGATTGTGTGCCTTGGAGAGAATAAAAAAAGTGTCAAGAAGCTTATGAAGCTGTTTTTAAACATGTTTGTGGCACAATATTTCATTAAATAAATCTGATGGGGTGAAGAATACCTGAAATTTGGGGTCGCACATTTTCCTCATGGAGTTGACCTGAGTCTGGACCGGTATGAGCACCACTGGTCTAGACCAATAAATCTCATTGTGGGTCTTCCTCAAACTGAAGAATTTAAGCAAAGCGGAGGAGAAATAAAGAAAAAAAAAGAAGATTTAGTTCACCTAAGGCCAACCCATAATACAAAGGTTTCCTCTGGTGTATTTCATCACAGCGCTGCTGCAGCACACGGGAGCAAATGGTCTTTTTGAAATGCATATTCTACCTCCCTTGGTACTTAGGAAGAAAGCAAACTGCCTCCTTACATTTATTGTCTCCCGTGTCGGTGCGTGTTCCTTCTTTGTCTTTTAAACACCCATTCTCTGTCTCTCTCTGTCACACACAAACACACACTCTCACAATGACAGGAATCTCCATATCGCCCCTTTTTCCCGCTTCTCATATATCTTTTCTCTTCAGCGTTTTTTTTGTTTTTCCTCCGCCGTCCTCATCTCGCCGCCTAATCTGCCCTCCTATTCTGCGCACAGCTCCTCTCCTCCTCCCGCATCACAAACGGCCATTTCATCAAGTGTCCTTAGATGTATTTATTATAGAGGCCTGGTGTGTGGATGCCGACACAGAGTCAGAGTCACTGTCTGTGTATTACCCTTTCCTCCCAAACCCCGTGCTCCCCAAACACTTCTCTACTCTCTACTGTTTATGGAGTTGTTTCATCATGTCTTCTTACATGCATATTATAGAGGCCTGCCCTACGCAAGCGGCATGGCTCCGATGAAACATTTGAATAATTTATAACCTCCAGTCTGCCTTGCCACACTTTAAAAAAGTTTCCCCCAACAAAGTCGCAAAATTATTCATGTTATCTGCATCTTCGGGACGGGAGGGGCAAACAGGAGGAGGACTGAGTAGAACGAGTACACACCGCCGCCTTCCCCGTCCTTTCATTTCCCACCTATTATTTTCCCTCTGTTCATTTCTCATTTTCTCCTTCTACTCCACCTCTCCGTACTTTTCCTGTTCGTTCGTCTTTGGAGCACGTTTCTTCTCGTGCTTTAATACATCCTCCTCTTAGTGCTGTCCCACTTCAGCCCTTTAAGGTGATCATGTACTTAATTTCTGAAGTTCAGGTGAGATAATGTGATTGCATATATCCTACAGGATAGAGCCGGCACGCTCGCTGAAATGAGTATAACAGGAAAGGTAGGTAATTGTAAAAGTTTCCTGCACACCCCTTGGAGCTATTTTTGTTCTGTCGCTTAGAGACCGTGTTAAAGACGTTAAAGAGAAGGAGACAAAGGGAAGTCTGTTTCACTTTTGGTTACAAGTGTTTTAAAATCATGATGTACTTTGTTGTCTGTAATACTGCCATGTACGAGCAGTTGTTCTTGTTGTTGTTAGGAATTTGCACTAGTGTTGTAGTCAACACCATACTAACCGAGACAAGACCAAGACATTGAGGGATCAAGACAAGACCAAGACATTTAGGGATCAAGACCGAGTGAAGACAGAGACCTTTAGGGGTCGAGACCGAGACAAGACCAAGACATTCAGGGATCGAGACCGAGACAAGACCAAGACATTTAGGGATCGAGACCGAGTGAAGACCAAGACATTTAGGGATCGAGACAAGACCAAGACATTTAGGGATCAAGACAAGACCAAGACATTCAGGGATCGAGACCGAGACAAGACCAAGACATTTAGGGATCGAGACAAGACCAAGACATTTAGGGATCGAGACAAGACCAAGACATTTAGGGATTGAGACAAGACCAAGACATTTAGGGATCGAGACCGAGACAAGACCAAGACATTTAGGGATCGAGACTGAGTGAAGACAGAGACCTTTAGGGGTCGAGACCAAGACAAGACCAAGACATTTAGGGATTGAGACCGAGTGAAGACAGAGACCTTTAGGGGTCGAGACCAAGACAAGACCAAGACATTTAGGGATTGAGACCGAGTGAAGACAGAGACATTTAGGGATCGAGACCGAGATAAGACCAAGACCTTTAGGGATCGAGACCGAGACAAGACCAAGACATTTAGGGATCAAGACCGAGACAAGACCAAGACATTTAGGGATCAAGACCGAGACAAGACCAAGACATTTAGGGATTGAGACCGAGACAAGACCAAGACCAAGACCAAGGCAGGACGAGACCGAGACAAGACCAAGACCTTTAGGGATCCAGACCGAGTTAAGACAGAGACCAAGGCAGGGCGAGACCGAGACAAGACTACACATTTAGGGATCGAGGCTGAGTCAAGACCAAGACCAAGGCAGGACGAGACCGAGACAAGACCAAGACCATAACTATCACCCCATAATGATAATCAGAGGTTTCCTTACATTTGACCTTAAAGCTCTTGTGAGGAGTTCTGAGCTGGTCATGAATCAGACGAGACCGTCACTGACGAGCAGAGCCTGAAGGCCGAACCCGGGACAGGGGTCGCAAATTAGCCACGACTAGAAACCTGTGTGCACAGAATCAAGTTTGTAATTTACTTATGAAGCGATTTTCATTGCATTTGTCCCTGTTAAATAAATGAAATAAATAAACATGAGCAGAGGATATGCTTCGTCAACAGGGGGAACCAAAATCAGCATAAACCGAAAGTTTCTCACAGGAGCTTTAATGATTTTTAGATTTGTTTGATGAGGAAACTTTTACACACTTCAGCCCTCAGAGTTTCAACGAGTTGTGGAAATCTAAATGATTCCAGTCCTTTGTTTACTTCGGTCAGAAATAACACGTGTCAGCAGTGATATCGTCAATCTCAATTAGAGTCTAATCAAATGCTGGCACTCTCTTCTAATCTATCGAACAAACAGTAATATAGGGGTGACCTCTATTTGCCACTCTGTCAGTTTACGGAAATGTAATGGTTCACCTTTGAACTCTTAATGGCTGAAGTCACAGTGTTCCATTTCCTAAGGAAGTCGAGCGTGAAGTATCTATTGTCTTAACCCCCGCCCCCTCCTCTTATTTACACCAACCTCCCTCTCCTCTCCTGCTTTTGGCCGTTTTTCCCTCATAATATTTCCTCTCCTCTCCTCTCCTCTCCTCTCCTCTCCTCTCCTCTCCTCTCCTCCTCTCCTCTCCTCTCCTTCTCTCCTCTCCTCTCCTCTCCTCTCCTCTCCTCTACTTTATCGTTTACTTCTATCCTCTCCTCGTCTTCCCTCTCCTCTCCCCTTTTTCCTTCCTTGGCGGCAGATTGCAATCAAGCGACAAGGGCTAAGCAGAGCAGGAAATGTTGGAATCAAACTAAAGTGGGGAAGCAAAACAAGAGTTAATGGTTGGAGTGGAGACCCTCTTTCACCAGATCGCTGATTAGTACAACCAAAAGACTTTCTGGCTTTTGTGAGTGTGTGCGTGTGTTTGTTTTTCTATGTGTGAGTGTGTGCATACTGTCTGTGTGTAAAGCTGTCGACAGACCTGACGGAAAAAAACCCACTTCAGATACTTCAGCTCTTTCTAAAATGAAAGCAGGTTTACTTGTTTGTGATTGTGTCTAAATCATTACATTTGAATTTAAAATGTGATTCTTCCAGCGTGGCTTTCATAAAATATGCTTTCGTCTTGTTGTTGCCTTTAGACTCAGAACACATTACGTGTGTCTTGCTGGATATTTTCTCTTTAATGAAAGTGTCCAAGTCAAACTGCTTCATAAATCCTGCAAACAGTGTACTACAAGGCGACACAAACACATAATGTCTCTCACACCTCGGTCGACACCCCTGCTGTCAGTTTCTCCCCCCCCCTTCCTCGTCTTTGTATTTATCTTCTACCTTCTCCCTCCCAGCCTCAATCCCTCTTGCCCGAACAGATTACGACACAGCCGCCTCGGCAGAGCCTGAACTCTGCCTCGCAGAGTCCGCTGCACCTGTTCCCTGCCTGCAGTGTGTCCTTATCGATTGGATTGCCCCGGCCAGGCACTCTGCGTGCGTTTGGCCTCGACACCCCTTCTCCTCTGCCAAAAAGCAGATGCCAAACTAAGCAGACCTGGCGAAGGAAAACAGGGTGGAAGGGAAACCCACAGCCTGGCAGGAAGTAAATGCTGGGGAGAGCAGCGGGCAAAGCGTGTCACCATATCTCTGACGCTCAGAGCGGATACAATGGATACAATCTCAATCTCTAAATCAGTGGTTACCAGCCTTATTTCCATGCAGCCCCCCCCCCCACACACTTCTATCTCAGAAAAGCTGAACCCTCCCTCCCAAGACCCACATGGGAAATACTGCTGTCAAATTTCCACATCAATTTTCAAGGTTTTCATCAGAAATGTTACCGTGGATAAATGTCTATTTTCTGTTAGAACAGAACAGGCTGTTGTATAAACTACTCAGGAACAACGTTATCATGTTAAGTTATTCCTGCAAATGTCATTCTGACAATCTCAGAGCAGACAAAGACTCGTGCCCCCCCCCCCCCCCCCCCCCCCCCCTCCTTAGGGTGTCACGGGCGAACCAATACTCTAGATTATGAGCCGTGGCAATAGATGACTGGAGGCAAAATACTGAATAGCCATTGGCTACAGTTCTCATTTTAATACAGGAATATGAGTTTAACTACTTTATGTTGTCACTGTACTGTGATCCTCAAGGGACTGGTGTTGAAAAAATGAACAATGCATAAGTGCAAAAAAACCCTGCAGTTCCTCGAGTGTCCACACAAAAGCCTCAAAGTCCCGTTAATGTCACTTTAATGACATGTTCCCGTTTTGAAAATACTAAAAGTATTAGAGACTTTTTTTTCAAATATCACCTTCCCTGACGGCCTGATGTCACTGGGACTACATGCCATGTTGTAAACTAGAATAGGAGAGGGCAAAACCATAGCTGGACTAAAGCAGAAGGCCGATGATGATGAGGAAAAAACAACCAAAACAAAATGTGACCCGTTCGCTGTTTTGTGTTGTTGCTTTGAACGAGGAAACTTCCCCCCAATCAAGAGGGAAGCGTGTAATTGGCAAATGTGCTGCAGGTGCCTCTAACCCTCAGCGGGGGGTGAGGGGGGGGGGGGCGACATGATTATGCAACTTGTGAGCCAACAGGGCACGGCGTTGATGAGTCTGTCTGCGACACTTTAGACGAGGAACGTGGTGGTGCCTGGCGGCCATTTTGAGGGGGGGGGGGGGGGGCTCTATTAGTTGAGGTTGTTTTCTATCTGGAAGCATCGCTGCTTTGAAGTGCTCAATTCTGTCTTATCAGCAGGCTCGCGCCGCCCGCCACGAGCTGTGTGTGTGTGTGTGTGTGTGTGTGTGTGTGTGTGTGTGTGTGTGTTTGAGTGTGTGTGTGTTTGAGTGTGTGTGTGTTTGAGTGTGTGTGTGTGTGTGTGTGTGTTTGAGTGTGTGTGTGTTTGAGTGTGTGTGTGTGTTGCATTGTGCACAAGTTAGTGAAAAGTAAATCTGTACTCAAGTGTGTGTGTATTTGCATGCGCGTGTGTTGCTTGGCACACAACTTTGCAAAAAAAAAAGTAAGTACCAGTTTAAGGGAGAGCGCTCGTGTGTGTGTGTGTGTGTGTGTGTGTGTGCATGTGTGTGTGTGTGTGTGTGTGCGCGCTCCAGCCATAGGGGTAGTGCGTTATCGCAGTATGCAGCTCTATTCAGTGTCTGTGCTGCTCTCCAGCCTAGAAAGCTTTGTGCCCTCCAGATTATCATTTTGCTGTTACCCCTCTGGATTCATCCTTCCCAACTGTTCAGGATGGTGTGTGTGTGTGTGTCTGTGTGTGTGTGTGTGTGTGTGTGTGTGTGTGTGTGTGTGTGTGTGTGTGTGTGTGTGTGTGTGTGTGTGTGTGTGTGTGTGTGTGTGTGTGTATGTGTGTGTATGTGTGTGCTCAGAGGCAAGAAGAGAGTTGTAGAGGAAGTACAAGAAAGTAATAATCTTTCATACTAAGAGAAGGATCCAAGTATAATAGACACTTGGTCTCAGCTCTATGAAACTTCTGTCTTAATTCAAATCCCTCTTCTCTTTGCTTCTCCTCCACTCGTCCTCTCTCTCTCTCTCTCTCTCTCTCTCTCTCACTCTGGCACTTTTTCTGAAGCTGTGGGAAACTTGCCAGGAGAAGTTCACTTTCCCTCTCCTCTCCTCTCCTCTCCTCTCCTCTCCTCTCCTCTCCTCTCCTCTCCTCTCCCCTCCCCTCCTCTCCTCTCCTCTCCTCTCCTCTCCTCTCCTCTCTCCTCTCCTCTTTCTCTCCTCTCCTCTCCTCTCCTCTCCTCTCCTCTCCCCTCCTCTCCTCTCCTCTCCTCTCCTTTCCCCCTCTCCTTCCTGCCTTCTACCTTTTGTGCTGTGGATTTACGATTCCCCTGTTTACCGAGCGAGAAGTCAACAAGAGCGTTCTCGGCAACAGAGCTGAGGCAGAGACAGGCTGTCTCTCCCACACAGAAAAACTTCACTGCACACACACGCACACACACACACACACACACACACACACACACACACACACACACACACACACACACACATGTCCGTCTGACTGCACGTCACTTGATCATGTGCTAGCATCCCGGGCCTGACTGACAACCTCTCCATGGCCCTGTGAATGTGGTGACAGAGAGACAACTCCGGGAACAAGTTTACTGCCTGCCTGCCATTGTCTCACGCTCCCCCGGGCTCGCTACAGGTCATGAAAACAAACAATAGAGGAGAGAAAAGAACAAAGTAGAAAAGTATAGTAAATAAAAAGTATAGTCGAGCAAACAGCCTCAGCATCCCAGATACCTTCTATCATGCACCGAGTCAACTCACTGCATTTTATAGATCGCATTTAAAAGCGTCAGAAATGACAAAACATGTGCAATATAAAAGGGATAATATATGAAGAGGGATCCATTATCAGGAACTATTACACGGCTGGGATGAATACTTGTTTCTGATTGGCAAATCACGCATAGCAACGTCCATAGATCGCTGTTGTTTAGAAGAAAGAAGAGGTTAAGGAAAAAAGCCGACGGTTGCTATGGAGACTCAATCTGCAGAAATTGGTCCAGTTGATTTATCTTAATCTGTCTGTTAACTGTGGGAAAAGGAGAATGGGGAGAATAACAATGCAAAGCGCAAGCACGGCGCTACACACCGGGGCTAGGGGGCGCTGTAGCCGCATCACAAATCTGACTAGCCTCTGTTTTTATTTGTTTTTCAAAGAGAGAGCAACTTTTAGAGACCAGAAAAGTTACTATGAATTCATGAAAACGTTTCATAGCAGCCCAACATAATAGTCAAACTCCCCCTCAGCACCAGGAGAAAAAAAAACCTGGTGACGTCACTGGTCAAGCGTGCGGTCCAGGTTAGAATCCGACCTGTGGCTCCTTTCCTGCATGACATTCCTCTCTCTCTCTCTTCCTGATTTCTGACTCTACCCACTGTCCTATCTTTATAATGAAGGCATAAGAAAACACTTCCGTATCCCATACTTCCTGTTAGTACATTAGTACGTTCACCTAGCAACCGGCTGCTCTTCATAGCAACGGTCTGTTCTTCTTGACAACGGTCTTCTACTGAGGGATGTCAGGCCGTTGCCATGCGTAGTGTAATAAAAAGAGATAACCGTTTCCAAGTGAATTGCTATCAAAAGAAGGTATGACAAATGCAGCAGTGGAAGTCATAAATATGTCACCGCCGTGAAACGTGAAGGGCATCCATCTGTGACTTGTGTGTTTTGGCGTCGTGTCACACGTTGGCTCCCGTTGGCATCGGTCTCGGCGAAGAGCACAACGTTTAGGTTAGCTGACATCATGAAGTTGTCAGAGTGCATTTGCTCAAGTCTTCCTTAGCTTGAGCGCGGGACGATCTGTCAGACCCCACGAGTACAACCTCGAGCCCTTTTTTTTTTTTTTTTTGCTCTTCTTTATAAATGTTTCATGAAGCAGTTATGTCATGGTTCCTGTAGCATCTTTCACAGCATCCTGAGCGACGCGCGTGATGAATTTGTCACGTTACAATAATTTTAGATTTGTTTTTTTCCCCCCCCCATCCAAAACGCTGCAAACGAGAGAGAGGCGGGCACGCTTAAAAATGGGAGTTTCGGGGGCAAATAAAAAATAAATAAAAGTGGGTCAGTAAAGGGAAAGAAAGTTAGGAGTGAGTAATGAAATCAGGTGGAAAATGTCAAGTCCAAAAAAAAAACAAAAAAAAACAGAGCGATAGAGATGTGTGGTGGAGTGCTGTGGATACTTCCTGATGCTCGCAGGCTTTTTGGGTAAGTTCACCTCAAGCAGCCAGCCCCTGTGTTTTCTCCCCCTGCACTCAAATGACAGCAGACATCAACCTCACACACACACACACACACACACACACACACACACACACACCATTACTCTTCTATTGTTGTGGCAGAGGCCCTAATGGAGCTTCCCGTTTGAGTGCAGATACACACACACACACACACACACACACACACACTCCCTGTTTCATAAGTACACACAGGCAGATTGACAGCTCGTCCCTGGGCCACTGCTGCTACGCATGATTGATGGCAATGTTCCGTGGAGAATGCATGAGGCAGGGCGGCGGCGGTGATTCAGGAACGGGGAGCAGCACAGTTTAGGTACGGAAACACTCCATTGAGTCGTGGAGGAAGAGTACAGAACGTACGCGAGGAGAGGGATGCTGCGCGGCTGTCAGTCAACCAGACAGACAGAGAGAGAGAGAGAGAGAGAGAGAGAGAGAGAGAGGGGGGGGGGGGGAGGAGGGGAGGGAGGGGTACAGTGTCTTTAATTAAACTTTAAAAACCACAGGAAGGGACATCTTCTATTCACAGGAATTAAAACAAACACCCACTCATTCCTAACACCCACACACACACCCCCCCACACACACACGTCACTCTCTCCACATGCTCACACCTTCCCTCACCAACCCCCCTGAGGAACAAAAAAAACCATCCAAAAATGACAACAATTAAGAGAGCGCTGCAGTGAACTAATTTTGTGCACATCACACCCCGTATCAGACTTCAAGGAAATCAAGTCCCATTAGATCGAGCGCATGTTAACATCTCTATCAGCCTGTACAGTTTACAGTGCAAAAAACCCCAGAAAAAACACAAAACATGCAAATTGAAATGACTGTATGTCCACATTTGCCTCACTGTGCTCTGCAGTGGTCCCCAGTGTTTTTAGGCCCGTGACCCCAACTTGACATCCCAAACACACCCAGCTCTTTGCTCAAATTAATTACTTTTTCAATCATGTAATAGTTTTTTTAAGATCACATTTAGGCTTCTTCACGTGTATTATCGTTGACAGAGGAAGAAAGGCCGGGATGACATTTCTGCACTATGGCCCACACACACCCGTGTTCAATTTATATTCATATACAAGAAGATAGTTTTTATTGATCAAATTTCATGCGACCCCATTTGAATTCTATGCGACCCCATATTGGCCCGGGACCCAAAGGTTGGGAAACCCTGCTGTACTGCTGAAAGTCATCCAATCCCAAATCTTTCCTGATAATAACAAACAGCTCCACTGAGAGATGACGAACTCTATAACATGTGACCTGTATCGTGTAGGCTATATTCAGTATGTGCCCTGCAACATATCTGATCTTAGGAACACCGACCCCTTACCAAAAGAAACCTCATGTCCTGTACTTTCCTTTTTTTCTTGTTGGATTTGAATGTTGTTGTTTAAATTTGCTTTAACCTGAGGGATGACTTGAAGCTGCACAAGTCGATGTTTCACGTTTGCTACCCCAGCTGGCAGCGACTGCCTACATATGAGAGCTTGAAAGACTTCATTACCCAGAAGTCATGCAGCACAATGACAGCTTATTGCACAACTCTCAGATAGCCCTTTTACATGGTTGCTGTTCCGCTCAGGGACTGAGAGATCAGATCCCCTTTCAAACAACTGGGTTGTGCTTTATTACTGCGAGTAGAAAATATAAATCATCCGAAAAGAAAACGCAGAGCCTGAAATTATAAGAAATGTTGTTTTTATTAAAGCTCCTGTGAGGACTTTTGAGCTGGTTACGAAACCGACTGAACCTAAGATTGATGACTTTTTACGACATGAAAACGAGAACAAAGGCCATCAGTTATACAATTTATGATTTGTATATATTTATTCATGATGCCTGAAACCACCGACGAGGGGTAGGTGTCAAACTAAATGATTAACATGGCGCTGCTGAAACAGCCGTTTTATTACATTTTCGAGGGGAAAGATTTGCAGAATGATTCATTTTAAACAAACAACATTTTAAACATTGATATGGTAGATATCAAATATAACTTCAATAAATATATTGGTGAGTAAGTCAAACTCCTTCTGGGCTTGTTGTTCTCACGGGACAACTTTGAGCAGTGTGAGCGCCCTCGTTAAAGAAATAAGAACCTAATGAACTTTGGGCTGTGTATCTGAATAGTGATCAGTCGGAGAAACGGCGTCACTCAGGGGGAACACTCAGGTCACGGTGGTGGAGGGGAGAGGGAGCGGTGCGCTGAGGGACAGGTTTGCTTTTGGTTTGAGAAAGTGAAACATCAACCGGACATCTCATCTGAAAGGTCGTCACAATCTTCAGACAATACAATCTCTGTTTTTGGAGTGATCTTCATATTGCAAAAATGTTCCAGATCTGTTGTCGAGTTTTTAAACCAAAAGCTGCAAAAGAGAGAGCGCTGTCTGAATTAGTACTTTGGCAGGTATATTAGTGAAATTTAGACAATTTGCAGCAGTTAGCCGGCAATTTTTGGTGATTAGAAACAAGAAATCATATCATAATCTGTGCCAATTAGTTCTGTTTTTGACAGCGTGGAATCAAAACAGGTGTCAATATTGTTTGATGTTCACTTTAGGAAATACTCATGTGATTTTTATTGCATCATGCTCTTTGTAAATCTTTTTATCATCTGAATAAGTTTGCAGTCATTTAATATTTGTTGTGTTTCCTTTGGTATATACACTCATAAATTCATAAAACACCAGGCTCAAAATGAAACTAAAAGACGGGCTGTTAGTGTTAATGCGTTAATCACGATGCAATTAAGGTCAGAAACTGAAGCCTAAGATTTGTTTTTAATCGCATTGATCTCATGCTATTTTGAACCTGAAGGCGCACCGTATCTAAGCCACCGCACAGACAGCAGCGTCTCCCTGTAGGCTCAGTGATGGATAAGAACGACACCTCTGCGCCTTTGAATGTCTCATTTCACTTGTAAAAATAAAAAGCTCCTAGACGGCTCGGTTGACAAGTGAAGAGTAAAATCCACCTCGTGACATCAAACATTTCACTTTCACCATCATTCAGCTGTTTTTCTTTTATTTCTGATCTCTAACAACTTCATTTTTTTCCCTCTGGTTAAGTTAATGTTGTTACCTTAGGTCTACCACAAGTTTTTCAAAATAAAAGTAGGTTTGTATCCAAACAGGAAGTGAAGTGCCCTTAGCTTCAGACAGTACAAAAATACAAAATAAAAGCCCATTTTTCAAATGCAAAAGAATGGAATTTTAAAACATGAATAAAAATGAAATAATTTAAATTAACTTGTGAATTTCATGATTAAAACGTGATTAAAGAAAATGTATTGTTTGACAGCATTAGAAAGAAATGCCAAAAGCGTTCACACTGACTAAGTCCATCCTTATCGAAGGATGTTTTTCTTTTGTGTCTTTTTGCCTTTTTTGGAGAGGACAGTGGATAGAGTTGGAAACCAGGGAAAGAGAGGTGGGAATGACATGAGGGACGCCACAGGCCAGAATCAAACCCGGGCCGACCGCTGACCGCTTGGTGGGCTATAGCCTCGGTACGTGTGGTGCGACCTAACCACTAAGCCATCTGCGCCCTGAAGATTTGTCTTTTGAGAGTGGGCGTTACCTGTGTGTTTTATTGCACACACTGACCTTCAAATGGGTTGATGAAATATAAAATACATAATTGATAAAAGTGAGGAAAAAAACTCTAAATAACTTCCTCGCTCCTCAATCTTTTTCGATCCTGCAATATTGATTCGTCCCGTGTGCATTTGAAAGCAGCGGGCAGGTTAGCAGATAAAGTGAGCCACGCTGCTGTAGTATGTTCACAAGAGGACGCCGTAAACACTCCACAAACACGCGCTCTGACCCTCTCTCTCTCATCCCGTCATCTCATCCATTCATTCTCCATTTCTGTCGCCCTTAAGAGGGTCACTGTGAATAATTGAGCCTTTTTACAATGAAATATTGACAATAAAAGAGTGTGTCATGTGCATTCAAATGGCCTTTCAGCCTCTCGTGATGTCATGGTGTTATTAATCATGCATGACACAGAAATATTTTTTTTTTTCTGCCAGCTTAGGCAGCAAGAGCCACTAGTGTGGACCCGCCCCCCCCCCCCCCCCCCCCCCCCCCGCCCTGTGCAGGTTTGAAAGACGGAGCCATTCTCAGTCGTTGCTGTTTTTGTGTGGAGATTTTCGCTTAAATACATTAATGCAATTATGAAACGTTTTGAGTGGTTGTAACATAAATGTGGGTGGCTGAGCTGCTGTCCTCAAATCGGAGGCAACTGATAAAAGGAAAAGAAGCACAAAGATCTGGCATATGACGACGCTGACGACAGATGAAAGAGTAACATTTGGGAGTCATCAGAAACATGAGCTACTCCCTTGTCAAAGCAATTTAGTTGCTGTGTAAATGAATGCCCCCGCAAATGTGTTTGTGTCTGTCACTGTAATATTATTTACGCTCGCAGGCTCCTTTGCTCATATCTCTGGGTGAAAGCAGAGGGGTTTTGCTTGATCATACTTCTTTGAACTTAACTCCTTTTTCATCTCGGGAATAAATGTTGAACTGGCATGAAGAACACTCGCGTGGTCATGTCGGGAGCCGCAACTCTGCGCGACAAAGTTTGTGTCCTCGCTCTGATTGGTGGAATGAAGACGCTGTGTTTTTTGTGTATTTTAAACCTTCTTTTTTTTCTCCTTTATCTTCAGACTATCGCCCACCTCCCATGTTGCCTCCCAGCCGAGGAGGAGGAGGAGGAGGAGGAGGAGGAGGAAGTGTAGGAGGAGGAGGAGGCTCAATCGGCGGCGGCGGTTCCTCCTCTTCATCCACCAGCCGCACCACCACCACTCGTTCACCTCCCTACTACACCACCCCGCGGCCCCTCCTCACCACCTCCCCCGGCCAGCGCTATCGAACCACCACCACGGTCCGCCAGCCCGTCCCGAATCCCGCCGGGGGCTCGTCATCCGACACCAACCAGATCCCCGACACCAACCAGAAAGCCGGAGGTCGCTCTCCTCCGGTTCAGGTCCCTCCGGCCGCCGCTCCTCAGCCTCCTGTCCCGCCCCCACAAGACTTCTGCAATCCGAGGGTGACGGCGGACATATCATGGCCCCGGACGCAGCAAGGCCAGACAGCCAAGCAGCCGTGCCCTGTGGGGACGCTGGGTAAGACGTGCAAACTGAACAATGTGCAGGAAACAAACCCATTCTTTATCAAACTGAATACACTGATATTTCAGGACCGGGTCGACTTTCAAATCACAGAACAGAGTGAAAAAAAACTATTATCAAGTAGAAAGAGACAAACAAACAGATACAACAACAACAACAACAGTTAAAACAAACACACTGGTCACAACAGGTCAAATGTAAGCGTTAACAATCATGATGACGATCATAGTGGAGAGACTCATAACATTCATTGTAGCTGTGGTAGTCGACCCTGTACACATCAAAAGTGCAAATATCGTTGCCTTTTTCAAATTTATTGAAGTGAATTTTTCACCTGTCCGACCCTGAGGCAAGACAAGCTGAGGGGGAGGGGCTTGTCACCTGGATTACCAATGAAGTTACTGTTCTCACTGCCTTGGATCTGTTATATCTGTTATTGGATCTGGATATAATCTTACTGTCCTCTGTTTTAAAAGTTCATCATGAGTATTTGCTGTGGAAATGTCTAAAAGAAGGCTGCTTTTAACAGCTCGTCTGACATCTAACCCCGGTGGCAGTGGTTTCAGACATTTAAAGCTACAGTACAGAAAAAGTCCATCTCAGTGTGGGTGGTTTCTTGTTTGCTTTTGTAGCTCGTAAAGAGGAGTCACTTTTAGTATCAGTCTGTTTCATAACTACAACCTCCTCACAGCGGCTTTTAATGATTTTAATTCATACATCAATGTTTCAAGTGCTTTAAACACACAGTCCAGAGACGCAAAGGTGACTTGGGCGCCGTTTCCAGCAAGCGTTCCGGTTCAGTCCGGTTTCAGTATGGTACACATTTATTGGCGTTTCCACTGTCAAAGCTTGAGAGGTAAACTAACTGATCCTACTTTGTTGGTACCCTGCTGTCAGGGTGCCAACTCACCCCAATCTGACCCCTAAAGGGCGGAGCTAGACACACTGCAGTCCGGTGATTGGTCGAAAATAATCTTCACTTCCTGTGTGACAGCGGTAATAAAGGACAAACACAAAACGCACCATGTTTGTTAGATATCCTGCAGATTTGGAGAGAGTCATTTTAAGGCTGTTTCTGGTTTTTTTTTTGCCTCGGAGATGAAGACGTTCTTAGGAATCGTTTCTTCGTTTACTGCGTCGCATTGTGTGGAAACGCGAGCAAGATCAGGGTTAACCGTACCAAACTGTACTGAACCAAAGCGGACCGCTTGGTGGAAACGGGGGCTAAAGAATAAAGACGTGTGTCATAACAGGAAATTACCCCCCCCCCCCCAAAAAAAAAAAATAGATAGGTAGGTTAAAGTGTAAATACACACCTCATACACACACCTGTGTTAGTAAATTAGCTTACATTACAAAGAGGATTCTTCCCTGTCTTACACACACACACACACACACACACACACACTGTCACACACACTGCTAAGTGAACCCCAGGCACCTCAAGAGCGCCCATGTCTCCCGGTGAATGTCAGCGCTGTCTCACCCTGTTTGTTTGTGCTTTTGTCTCCCAGGCGTGGCCACATACGTGTGCGCGGCCCACGTGGGCTACTGGAATCCCAAAGGCCCCGACCTCAGCAACTGCACGTCACCATGGGTCAACCACATCATGCAGAAAGTAAGTCTGAACGCCGCCGCCGGCTGGAACCTCGTGGCTCCCGTTCCGAGCCGGAGTCTGAAAAAAGCTGACGCGCCATGGATAACGGTCCTCGAGCCGTTTGTCACGCATGAAGACGCGCTGACCACAGGGGAAGATTTAGGCCATGCATCCATCTTCATTTGTTAGCCCTGACTCCTGTAAGAGATCAGGGGGATTATACGTATAGCTGAAAGGGGGATGAAAATGTCCAATCAGGTCGTTCACTCACGCTGTGCTGTGATCATGATAAAGATAACAGGCATCATTTGAAGCTTATTTATGTACAGAGACAAAGCTTCTCATAGCATTATGACTCTTCTTATTCTGGAGATAGCTATCCAAGCTACAGTTTCGATATGTGTCTTTGTGTGTATTCTCACATGACGTAATAATATAGAAGTTCCTGATGTGATTGTCTTTGTCTTTCTCTACATCCACGTCTCTTATTACATCTGTCATTCCTCTTCATTTAAAACCCTGAACTTACTCTCCACCTTCAACTTCTCCCATCACCTTTAACTCTCATCCCTCTCTCTCTCTCTCTCTCTCTCTCTATCGCTCTCTCATTCTTTTACTTTCTCTCTCTCTTTCTCTCTCTCTCTCTCTTTCACTTTATCCCTCTCTCTCTCTCTCACTCTTTCACTTTATCCCTCTCGCTCTCTTTCTCACTCTTTCACTTTATCCCTGTCTCTCTCTCTCTCATCTCTCTCTCTCTCTCTTTCACTTTATCCCTCTCTCTCTCTCTCACTCTTTCACTTTATCCCTCTCTCTCTCTCTCACTCTTTCACTTTATCTCTCTCTCTCTCACTCTTTCACTTTATCCCTCTCTCTCTCATCTCTCTATCTCTCTCTCACTCTTTCACTTTATCCCCCTCTCTCTCTCTCTCTCTCACTCTTTCACTTTATCTCTTTCTCTCTCTCTCTCTCTATCTCTCTCTCTCTCACTCTTTCACTGTATCCCTCTCTCTCTCTCTCTCTCTCTATCTCTCTCTCTCTCTCACTCTTTCACTTTATCTCTTTCTCTCTCTCTCTCTCTCTCTCTCACTCTTTCACTTTATCCCTCTCTCTCCCTCTCACTCTTTCACTTTATCTCTCTCTCTCTCACTCTTTCACTTTATCCCTCTCTCTCTCATCTCTCTCTATCTCTCTCTCACTCTTTCACTTTATCCCTCTCTCTCTCTCTCTCACTCTTTCACTTTATCTCTTTCTCTCTCTCTCTCTCTATCTCTCTCTCTCTCTCACTCTTTCACTGTATCCCTCTCTCTCTTTCTCTCTCTCACTCTTTCACTTTATCCCTCTCTCTCTCTCTCTCATCTCTCTCTATCTCTCTCTCACTCATTCACTTTATCCCTCTCTCTCTCTCTCTATCTCTCTCTCTCTCACCCTTTCACTTTATCCCTCTCTCTCTCTCTCTCACTCTTTCACTGTATCCCTCTCTCTCTTTCTCTCTCTCACTCTTTCACTTTATCCCTCTCTCTCTCATTCTTTCACTTTATCCCTCTCTCTCTGTTTCTCTCTCTCCCTCTCTCTCTTTCTTTCTCTCCCCCCCCCCCTCACAGCTCCGCTCGGGTGAAACAGCGGCGATCGTGGCTCGGGAGCTGGCAGAGCAGACCAAAGGGCTTCTGCGTCCGGGTGACGTGCCGTCCACGGTGCGTGCTATGGCACAGCTCGTGGAGCTTCTGGATGTACAGCTGAGGAACCTCACCCCGGGGGGCAAGGACAGCGCAGCCCGCAGCCTCACGAAGGTACTGCACCGGAGGGGGGGGGGGGGACATTTGGGGTCAATGTATGGTTAGTTAAAAGATTTTTCTTGCAGGCACAGTTCCAAGGAGGAGAAATCGAATGACTTATAAATTAAGAAAAGAGGACGGGTGATGGAGAGAGACATTAAGAGTAATCACAGAGCAATCACTGTTTTTGTCTAAGACTCGTCTTCCTGGGAGTAGAAAAGGCCTCCGTGTGCGGAGTTTGATGGAAAGCCGTTCATGACACTCTCGACTCCAAGATGAAAAATAACTGCTCTTAAACATTATTTCATCCCCTTTTGTATGTTTGTCTTGGTAACTTCTTTTGCTCCAACATTACGTTTGATAGATAACCGCTTTTAGTTCTTGGCAGCCGTTCCTCAACTCTTTCTCGAAAAAACCCCTGACTGGAATTTAATAAAACTCCCGCGTCACCCACGGGACCCGTTCTCATTAAACATACAGAGATGAAAACAGGCTCGGGACACTTTTTTTTTTTTGACGTCAGAGCTCGTTGTTTAATGAACTTCAGGCTCTGAGCTGAGTTTGTGAAGATGCTGTCGACAAGCAGGACGGAGTGCTTACTTCAGGGTTACATTAATGGAAACTCGATCCTGAGTATACACAAGGATCTGTTTTTTTTACTACTCGGGGTAGAGAAGGAAAAGAATTTAGTTCTGTGCTTTGTTCATGTAGGCATTCAATTAAAGTGAGTTAAATCATCGGGGGACGATCTGACTGGATGGTTTTGGCCGCTTAATGACTGACGGACTGGATGCTGGACTGTTTGGTGATTCTCCTTGCTGAGGTCAACAGTAATAGGCGGGGTTTAGCATCCAGATTGACAGCCGGTGCCACCTCTCATACAGTCAGTTTTTGTCCTCTAGCTTTAGCCTCTGAGACGCCGAGTCCGCTCCCTTCTCTGCCTCTTTGTGTCTCACTTTAACACTCCCCACCCTCCCCCCCTTTTTAAAGTAAGTCATTACTCTAACACTACGCGGTGAATATATACTTCAGGCCGTTTAAGTGTAATCAATTAATCCGTGTTTTGCTGTTGACCAAATAACCTGTTAAAGGTTAAATGTGTAGAAGAAAAAAAAAGACGTCCTCCACAGAAGAGGTTGTGGAAAAAAAAACAGCGTTCCTCCTGATTTCAATAATGGCCCAATTATAATACTCCGGTTTATTA
>NC_083613.1:30922876-30932876 GCF_963584025.1 Labrus mixtus | reverse complement strand
TGATGGAGGAGGAAGGTTTGGGTACTGCAAGGTACTAGGAAATTGGACAGAGAAACGGACGGAAGGGAAAGGGAAGGAGGTTGGGATCAGAAATGAAAACCGAGAACGAGACGATTGTGAGAGACAGAGAGAAAAACAATAAAAAGGGGGGGGGGGGGGGGGGGGCAGCAAGGAGACAGTGATGCTCAATGACAATGTCTAATTTGCCCTCTATTTATGGATGGCGGGTCAGGACACGGCACGCTGTGAATTTAAAGCCTGATTTAGCTGCAAACTCGTCCTGTCAGGGAAGACAAACTCCCAACAACAACTGACAGATGAGCCTGCTCCTCTGATGAAAACATTTTCAAAAACATGCACTTTCTCTGAGTTCATCCGAGCGGGGGCAAGAGAGAGAGAGAGAGAGAGAGAAAGAAAAAAAAAAAACTCTATTCTTTCTTCTTCTCTCGCCCCTGTCCATACTTGTAACATCCCAACTCTGTCATTTCGCCGAGTGTGTGCTAGTGTGTGTGCGTGAGTGTTCACATACTGTACGTCAGCCATGCACACGTGCTTGCCGTGCGTGTGCCTGGATGTAGCTGGGAGTAGTAGAACAGCCCAGTTCTAGTCTGTCTCCCCGCTGCTGTTTACGCTGGATTACCCCAGTGCTTCAAAGCATCTCACTTCTGCCCCATTTACTGGATCCTGTGTGTGTGTGTGTGTGTGTGTGTGTGTGTGTGTCTGTGCAGGGCGTGTGTGCACTCAAATGCGCGTGCTCACACTACTACATAAACACACACACACACACTCACACACTTAAATGACACCCTTATCTGTCTCTGCAGAGTTTCTCCCCTCTTTGAAGACCCCTAAAAAACCTGTCTCAATTTAAGCCCTCAAGTCCTCATACTTGTGCCGATAGAAATGTCACCACAGCACAGGAGCTTACACACACACACACTCACACAAACACATTTATTTCATCTTCAAGTTTGTGATGTGGAGATGTCTGGTGGACCTCAAGGAAATCACACCCCTTCTTCTCCTTACCTATCCCCCCCCCCCCCCCCCCCTCCCAGAAGATGCAATCTCAGAAGCAGCGAATTAACTTTCAATGAAAAAAATTATATGAAATTGAAAATGTTAGATAATCGAGAGTTCAATAAAAAGCAATGAAAAGTTTAATGAGAGTCGAAAAGGGGCGGTGGGGGGGAGGGGGGTGGGGTTATCTGAAGCACATCAAAGTGAAGGAGCAGCCCCCACTTGCACGAGGGAATAGAAAGCAGTGTCGTATCTGTCGTGCCTTCAGAGCGTCCCCTCCGCCCGCCTCCTCTCTCTCTCTGCTGCCTGGACTGCTACTGTAAAGCAAGTGGAGCAGAATGATGCAGGGCAATGCTTCCCCCAGCCCCTTGTGCAAACTCAAACACGCATGCATACACACACATATATACTCAAACACACATACACATTTTAATGCCAACACTCTAAAGTGCACACATGTGTCCTGTACTCTCTGCAAACACACACACACACACACCTGCCATATTGTATGCATTGCTTCTATATGTCAGCATATGGAGTCATTCAGGCACACACCCGATGCACCACAGAGAACGGCTTTTTATTTGCCTCTGCAGAAGCATTTGGCATATATCTTAGGTCTTCTATTTTTTAGTTTGTGCCATCATTTTTATCTCTCGTAATGGCACTCACAAGAAGTTTTTTTTTTTTTCGAAGAACCTGCGGATGCTGCAACATTTCATATATCCAACCGTGCAAGAAACACAACTAGTCAGACAAAACAATAACTCCCAAACTGATTTCCTCGTTCAACTTTTGACCCGTTGTCCTCGCAGTGTAGGCACACTTTTCCTGCGTGGTGGGATTATTGCAGAAACTTTGGCTCTTACAAAATAAAGTTTAACCTCAGAATAACGCAGCTCAGGGCTTCGACTCGTGATTATTTCAAACAAATAGAGAATAATGTTGAAGAAAATGTCCATCCGATTTTCCTTTTGCACGAGGAACTGCGTGCAAAAAGCTTCTTTTATGTGACCAAAATTCAAAATTGCAAAACAAAAAAAATACAATTTCCAAGGCTAGAAAAGCAGCTGAAATCATTATACAAATTGTAATGATTTTACAGCTACAGTGCTGTAACTGAGGATTCATTTCATTCTCAATTATTATGGTAATTATTTTCAAATTAATCAGCGTCTTGTTTATTCATAAAATGTCTGAAAATACTCCAAAAAAAAATTGCACAACACAATCTCCCAGAACCAGAGTTGTGTCTTCACTTGGTGTTGTCCTAGTCCCCGACCCTAAAAGCAGAAAACTGGCTCTGTAGCCGTCTGACAATGATTCCAATTAATGGTTGATTATCAAAACTGAGCTGAATTTTTTCTTTATTGACTCATTCATTGTTTGAGCTCGAGCTTGTCTACAGCGAGATTGTCGGAACACCGTGTTTTTTCACTTGTCTGACTTTGGTTTCCTAACCAAATGGTGCCAATGCATAAGTGCAAAAACCTGCATTCAACACCTGTTAAAATATAATTTAAATATAATTTAAATAAATTTGCAGCAGAAGGAGGCGTCCTTGTCTTATTCTAGATTTATTAAAAGTAAGGTCGAGATAGTATTTCCAATATGGCGACCACCATCGCGGGGCTTCAAAACGCCTCTTCAGAAACAAACGGATGACGTCACTGAGACGACATCCATGTTTTATACAGTCTATGAAGAATCCCCATTAGGTCCCGTATTAAAATGCCCCAAAAAAATGTTTTAAAAATGTATTGTAACTCATTCGTTTCAATTGAATTTGGCCTCAGAGGTTTTCATAAATATGCATAGTTAGCTATATGGCTGAGTTGACTGACAGCTGGGGAAAGATGTAGCTGTTTACCTGGAGGCTTAAAGCCCACTTCAGCTCCACCTATTTGCCTGAGAAGTTAGGTTGAGATAGCATTTCCAATATGGCAGCCGGCATTGTTGGGCTTCAAAACAGCCTCTTCAGAAAACGATTGGTGACATCCCCGAGACTACGTCCATGTTTTATACAGTCTATGATCTGATCCGTAAAAAAAACTGCAGAAACGATTGACAAGGCGTCTACCTGAATGGTAATGAACGAGTATTGAAGTATTGGAGCTCGTAGTCTTCCATCACTGTAAACAAAATGACGGAGGCGTTTGCCCGTGTACAGTATGTGTATGCATGTGTGTGCTTATCCACTCCTGCCTCGCTCTGATTGTTTGCAGAAGCGGCGGATTAATTCGTTTTTGTTTACATGTATACCCTCCCAAACTCATCTGATATGCATCCAAGCTAATTAGCTGCTAACGCTTAAAAGAGGACATAATATTATCATATTAGCTCTTTGGCTGAGCACCCGTTTCATGTGTGATATACTGTATCGCTGTCCCAAAATAAACAGGTAGGATTAGCTCTGATTCCAGAGGCCGACTGCAGCTTTTCGTAACACGCGCCGTCGACACTTCCATGAGTCATCATCTACAGTGTCTCTTTTATCTAGGACGCTTACCCCGCTAACCGCTGCACACAAACACACTGTTTACTTCTCACTGTGTGTATGCTGTTGTCTTCCCTCCTGCCTCCCGCTCGTTCTCGTCCCCCTAACCCCGAGTAAAAGGGGCAGGGAGAAAGTCAAATGGTCGACGTGTGAATGCCAATAAACGGATGCCTCTCTCTCTCTTCCTCCTTGCCCTTGCAATTCCCTACTGGAAACCCCCCTCTTGCTTGTATAATGGCACCTGTGTTCCTTTTTCTTTCTTTCTTTTTTTCCCCCCCTCTCCTCTTCCACCCACCTTCCTCAAGAGAGAAACACGCTGAAAGAGAAAGAATATGAGGGATGGGAGCGCGTTTGCAAGAAGAAAAAGGAGGTTTACAGTCGGAGCAGGAGAAAGAGAAAATAAAGAGACAGAGAGGAGTGTGAGATGTGTGTGTTTGATAGCACCTGTATTCGCTTTTCCGCCTCCCTTGTTCCCAGCGGATGCCTGTCACCATGGACTCACTGGACTGTTTTATCGCTCTCCCTTGGCTCTCCCCTTCTTCTCCCCCCCTCTCTTCTCATCGGCTCTCTCTTTTTCTCTCTGTTTCTGTATCTCTCCCTGGGTCTTTTAAAGGATGTGTGTGTGTCTGGTTGTGTGTGTGTGTGTGTGTACGTGTGGTGTTCATGACTGAAAATGAGTAGGTGAATTCTTAGGAGCATAAAGGAATGTGAGCCGGAGACAAAATAAGTATTGTTTCACTGAGAACATTTCATCTACGCGAGCCAACTCTCCTCGCTTTGGTAATATTTTTGGATTCTGCACGGCTGGATGTGACCCAGCGGACATTATCTGATAAAACTCTAATTTCTTCTCAATCCCTCTAGCACAAGTTTTCCAACTTCCAAGATAAGACTGTTGCTTTAAAAAAAAAAAAAAAAAAGTAAAAAAAAAAGAACCAGGTTTGGAGGGTGTAGACATTTGATGATTGCGATCAGCTAATTAGCTTAGCTTTTTTTTTTTTTTTTTTTTAAGGATATCTGTGATGGATTTTCTATCAAAACATGATTTTAAAAAGAACATTTTGAACAGAAAAAAAGGGTGCTAATGAACATATTGGGTGGCCTACAACTTTGGGAAATGCTCTTTTATTTTTTTTTACAGCTTCGTTCTATGTTTTTGCCTGTCTGCATGGGAATGCCCCATTCTAACATTAATTGTTGTCAGGATTTATCAACATGATAAATGGAAAGCCACCAGTGCATTCTCAGTGTTGCATCCCATTGACTTCTGCCACCGGTACCATGTTTGGATTTTGCATTAATTTTCCATGTTGGCATCATCGACTGAGAGCGATAAAAGTGTTAGCAGCGTCTTCCTCTCTCCGTGTGACCTCTTGTTGTTTCTGCTGCCTCAGGCTATGGTGGAGACTGTGAATAATTTGCTGCAGCCGCGAGCCCAAGCGGCCTGGAGAGAGCTGCCCACCAGCGAGCAGCTGCACTCGGCCACTCTGCTCCTCGACACCGTGGAAACCGGCGCTTTTATGCTTGCCGACAACCTCCTCAAGACGGACACTGTGCAGGAGACCACTGACAACATCCGTGAGTACTTTTGATTTCATTTTTGAATTCTTCCCTCCGTTCCCTGTCCTCCAAACTCAGTAAGACCTTAAATCTGTCAAGGAGCATGTTGAGACACCTTCAACCAAAGCACCTCTGTTGAAGCGTCAATGAGGTCAAGTACTGAAGGCTAACGCTGCTGTGTTGAATTGTGGGATTGAAGGAATGGTTCAGCTCTACTGTGTTGTTGACCTCACCCGTATGCAGTAAAAAAACAGAAGTGACATAATATTGACAGAAGTGTAGTTCTTAGATTTCACCGTTTTTCACTTTTTAGGTCTTGTAAAAAAAAAAAAAAAAAACATGAGCCCCATCAGGCTTCTACAGAGATCTAAGAATATGATGTAATATCATTGTAAGAGGCTACACACTGACAGTGGGCATCGCTGAACAGTCCGCCCTCAGATCTGTGTTTCATGGTACAAATGAGAAACAAACTCAACTTTCCAACTTCAAAGTGAGTGAAAAAAGAGAGAAGCAGAATCCTTCATGTGTGCAATAAGACAAACTGGCCCTGAACATGTGAACAGACATTGGTAGACACGAGCGGAACTAGTGTAAAAATGACAATAATTATTTCATGCAGGAATAGTTTGACTGTCTGTAGGTCATCAAACAGCTGTGTTTAATGCCGCTGCTTGATTCTAACTACAAACGGTCTACTAAACCTCGATAGCACTCCGTTGTCAAGAAGATCAAACTGTTGCTATGGACACGACTCTGATCACAGACTCTTGTGGCCTAATTGTAATGATATCAATCTGCAGAAAGAAGTCTGGTTCAATTGTTGTCAGTCTGTCTACAATGGGTAAAGGAAAAAGAAGAGGATAACAGCGATGAGAAGAAAAAAATGGGGCGCTGGTGGCATGGTGGTCAGTGCGTGTGGCTCATGCGCAGAGGCTGCGGTCCTTCAGGCGGGTGGTCCGGGTTCGAGTCTGACCTCTTGCTCCTTTCCTGCATGTCATTCCTCAATCTCTCCAACCTTTAAAAAAAAAAAAAAAAAACCCTGTATGTTATGACAGAAAAATGTCCCAAACTGAAGATCGCACGTGAAGTAAACATTTAACGGGATGTGGTTTTTGGATATGGTGACATTTTAAGGACTACTTACTGGTAAAAAAAAAAGTATCAACAGACTCCGACAGGGACGAGACAGAAAAAAAAAATCATCTCTGTGCTGCTCTGATTCACGCCGACCTGTTCACCTCGTCTCACCTCACCATCAGTTGAGTTATAACAGATGAGCTCGCTCATATATCATGCTACAGAGATAACCTTTAAGCTACTATGGACGCATCTGGAACTGTCCATTCCAACAAAAAAATATCTAGATTTTGATTTCAATTATTGACTTTGTGAGTAAAAAGCAATAAGATATGCAGGTTAATACATAGTGAGCGTGTTGACGTAGCGCAGGAATCACTACAGGGTACGAGGAGACTTCATGTCGGGGGTCCTGCTCGCCCTGTTTACATCACACTCATCAGACATTATCCCTTACATATCGAACAAAAAGAGATTAAATAAACAGAACAAGAACATGAAATACTAAACACTGACCTGTTGAAATCTTGTGTTCATATGTTTCTTATATTTGCGAGGAGTTCTTAAAGACAAGAAAAACTCATGGGAGTTATGCAAGAAAGTGAAACTCAAGGTTTCCCAGAGGAGATCATTCTCTGAAGGAAACTAAAACTGAAATCATTTAATCAGTTGTGTGTGCATGACCAAAACATTAACAATAACATGAAGGGATGTCAGAGATGGCCGTGTTGTATTCTTGTGTCTTCCTCTAAAATCACAGAGCAGATAAATAATCTGGTTATTTTGCATGTTTGCAGCTTGATGTATTGACTTTCAATTTGTTCTCGACCTGCTGTGAGAAAGAAGAGCAAAATGAGTGAATTCAATAACCAAACCTTCATAATTTGAGGGGATGTATTGAGTCATTTCACCACACTTAGAATAAAAGAGGCACCCTGCAGCTTTCCGTCAATATACCGGTGTGTCTTATCTTAATACAATAACAATGACTCCCTCTGTTAAAGAGTTTTTAACAGGTGGTTAAACAAAGAGAAATGAATATTGATGCCTGTGTACGACCTACAAAAAGCAAGCAAGACCATCGTCATGACGATATACTGTTAATGTAGAGTTATATTGAAGGTCTGAAACTGATCCCATGGGGTAGGGGTTAGACAAAGCTTTAACCTGCACCCTGATGAAAAGGTCCTGTTACTGTATGCCCCGTGTAGGGGAGGCCAAGACCCAACATGAATAAAAACCCAAAATCCCTCACTTCCAAAGCAGCCACGGAGAATATTCACACGTTCACCAGGACGATACAGATAAATAATATACAGCAACATGTTAGGGATAATATGAATAACTAAGAAAAAGTGTTGTAGTCAAGAACACACTAACAGAGACCAAGACACACCTGAGACCAGAGTAATCCGAGACATGTAGGGATCGAGATTGAGTCAAGACCATGTCAATGAAAAATCATCGACTTGTTTGCACAACACCAGCAAGAAACTACAAATGACTTAGAGGCTCAATATATGATTTTTCACACTTAAATATAATAGAAATCAAGTATCTCCTCTGAAAATAACTCTGTGAGTCGTGACTGTCTACAATGGGTGTAACACCCGAGTCCCACTGTCTGTGATGTTTTCAGAGTTTTCAGAGTCCTATCTTCACTTTGTTTACATCGTCAGGACGGCCGGCTGACTCCTCCCCTCTCGTATAAAAGTTGTTTAATTGAGGGACTAGAGAAAAGAAGAATAACATACTGTACTCACTGCTTAACTGTGTTTCTAGATCACGCTCATTTCAGGTAAATTTACATGCAGTGTGAAGATACGAGCATATTAAAGATCGCTAGCATTAGCATGCTAACACAACAATGCAGCGCGAGTTGTTTTGGTTTCATGCTGGTGCTCAAGGGCGACATCTGCTGGATCAAAAAATCACATATAAAGCCTTTTAAGTTTTTTTTTGTTTTTAGAAAGAGTCATTTCCTTCTTATCACAGGTATGACGTGTAAAAATAGCCCATCGGTGGTGTTCTTGATTTAAAATCCAGAGTCCGTCCAGTCTGAGACTTGAGCCTGAACAGCCCTGTGTGTGGCTCCACGAACATCTGAATGAAACCAGGAAAGAACAACAGTTTATATCTGGAGCAGCACGTGTGCTATAGAGTCGATGCATTCACAGCTTTTTTACAGCTTTTAAGCGGTCCTGTTCCATTATGTATATCCGGCCTGTAAAGCTGTCAGAGAGAGGTCGTGATGAAGAGGTCCAGGTTGTTGTGAGAGAGGAACTCTGACAGGGGTCAAATCCACAGAGACCCATCCTCATCTCGGAACAAACTGCAGGGAAAACAAGCGAACCTGGAGGCTTCTAAAGGCAGGGCTGAACCGCTTGCCAGAGACAATAATTTTTATTTATTTATTTCCCCCCTCCTCCCTCCACTTGTAGGCGGAATTGACAAAGCAGAACAAAGCTAGTTATTATGGCGTTGTGCACATCACTTTCCTCTCGTCTCCCACTTCCTCCCCCTTCCATCATCTCTCCTCTCATCTTCTCGTACTGATCCCCTCATCATTGGGCCGTGGAATAAACGCAGGAACACTGGAGAGAAAGGCGGGGGGGGGGAAGAAACACACTTTTGCTTTTCATGCCTTTAGACGATGATACATCTGTGAGTTTCAAATGCGCCGCGCGGACCAGACGAGTTGCACTCATCACTAATGTTTCCTTTGATTATCCTCCTGTTTACTCCCCTTTTCATTTGATATTTTGAGCATTTCCTGCACATGCTATCTCCCCAGGATTCACTCATAAGTCAGAGATGAAAAGTGGCGGAGGAGAAGAAGAAGAAGACTGGATGAGTGCATGCTTGAGGGTGATGATGATGATGATGGTGGAATGTCAAATTATGCTCTAAGGGGTTTTTCTTTTGCTCACTTTCACATCAGCAGGCAATGAAATCACAGTTATTTAAGCCGCACAACGCAAAGATAACGTTTCAGACGTCTCCCCGTGTCACGCACAGCACAGACAGGTTCCTCAAAGTCAAACGTGACTCGCCTTTATTCTCACTTGAGTTGAAGCAAAAGAAATTCACAAATGATGATGATAATGTAGATTCCCTGCAAACCGCCGTCACACACACTTTCACCTTTACATAATTTAAAAACTCATATCTCGTTAAATTCTTCTTCTCTGTAAGCACTTCATAAATACAGTTACATAAACAGCGATGGAGATATCGGCTGCCACATTTCTGAAGAACTTAAAGCAGGAAATTATCTTTTTGTGGATTTTTTTTTTTTTGTCTCTGCATTGCTCTCCTTTCTGTGCCGTTAATCTTCCCTCCCAGCTAATCCAGTGGGCAGATCCACCGTGATTATCTCTTCCTTTTATTCATAACCGGCCCTATACCGCCTCTCATCTCTCTTCTTTTTTTTTTTTTTTTTATCTTCTCCTTCTTCTTCTTCTATCCTCTCTCTGTCTCTGTCTCCTCCCTCTCCACTTTCTTCATTGCACTTTTTAAGACCCCCTGTTGTCCTTCAGAGGGAAAGAGAGTGATCGGAATAAATTAGGAGAGTGACGCATTTTTCTTGTGTTTTTTTTTTTAAGAAGCCGCCGCAGCTACTGTAGGTGATATTATTGTGTTAGATTGTGCGTTCGACTGTGTATCAGGCAGATGAATAAAAAAAACAGCGTTATTAATAGAAGCAAAAAAAAACAAGCGATTTGAAAGGGATAACACAGCGTGCGCGTGTGATAACGATAATGAACAAGTGTGTTTCTTAGGAGGAGGATTTGTCATGACAGGGATGCTTTAATTAGATTAGACTCAGCGTGTTTTTCGATA
>NC_083613.1:30892876-30917876 GCF_963584025.1 Labrus mixtus | reverse complement strand
CCGGACTCTCTTGCAGTGAATAATCACACTTGGCAGGGAGAGTTTTTCACAATTGATTCGTCAGGCCAGATGATGACATCGGGGGTTGACAAAAAAAAAAAAAAAAAATGCATTTTCAAATATCAGCGATGGGAGTCTTTGGATGTTTTTAATTCACCATAGAATCTTACATGAGAGATAAAAAGCTGCTGGCCCTCCTTTGTGACTATTCAGAAAGTGAAGGTGGCTCATTTATGTTGATATCCTTGAGCCACTGTCTGCAGTGGATAAAAGCCTCATTGTCCCCCACTATGTGTGTGTGGGATAAGTACTTTTTGTCTCCTCTCTTTTGTTTCGTTAAGACTTAGTTTCTCCTCACAAATCAGCTCTTGTAACTCTAGATATTGTGTGACACCCAGCCTCTCCCTCTGGGCCAGAGATTGTGTGTTACTTCCAAACGGGTCATGGTCAGAGCTAGCTTGCCAGCTCTTTGTGAACACAGTGTGTGTGTGTGTGTGTGTGTGTGTGGGTGGGGGGGTGGGGGGGGGGGTTTGAGCAGTAGATCCATCACAGCAGTGCTGTGTTGAACATTGCTCTGGCTGCCAGGTTGCAGGACACTGATGGATAGAGCCAGCGCACCTGTGCAACACGGCGTAACGCTGTGGCCCTGAACGCGACACACAGCCCCCGACTCACATAAGTCAGCAGAACGGGGGGGGACGTGTCTTGTCCTTATAGTGTGTATGTCCCATGTTACAATGGTATGACTCGTGTTTTTCCCACAATCAGAGGGTATACACAAAGCTAAATATAGCCCTATCTTTTCTTTCCACTTTCCACAGAAGGCAGACAGCATGCACGACCTGCTCCTCGATGTAATCACATGGGTGGGGATCCTGCTGTCGCTGGTCTGCCTCCTTATCTGCATCTTCACCTTCTGCTTCTTCCGTGGACTGCAGAGTGACCGCAACACCATCCACAAGAACCTCTGTATCAGCCTCTTCATCGCTGAGTCACTCTTCCTGGTCGGGATCAACAGGGCCGATCAGCCGGTAAGAAGGGCGGGGGGGGCTTTCTGTGTGTGTGTGTGTGTGGTGGACAATACATATATCACGTGTGCTTGCACGGTCTTTGTGCCATGAGGGACACGTAATGAACTGTCCATAACTGTGATTTTTATGCCTCCATGTTTTTGGGGTTGTCCTTGTCAAAAATGCGATATCTCAGCAAAGCACTGTGGGAATTTACTCAAATTAGACACAACCCTTCACCTGCACATCAAGATTATCTAATGGGAATTTTGGCCTAACATCACGGTCACTGTTACATCACAAATCAAATGTGTGGTCATAAGTAAGACAAAGCCACACACATAAGATAATGTGCCAAAGTAATGACATTTTGAACATCAGAGAGGCAGACGCAGGCTGTACGCACGCAGTGAGTCATTCATTTACATAAACAGAATAATGAAAAGCACAATTAAGAATCAGGTGGATGTGAGTTTCACGCATGGTTGTGTTGTGTTGTGTGATTAAAGGATGTTTAGGGCCCCGAGAGGAAGAAACCCTGCAGGAGAAGAGAGTCTCTGTCAGATAGGAGAGGAGCATGGAGCTTGTTGATTTCTGCCACAGTGATCAACAATGTGCTCCATATACCTGCTGCATAACAAAAACAGAAGACATAACATATGCAAACAAACAAGGAGACAGTCACAATATCCCCAAAAAGGTCCACCGCACTTGTGCTATTTAAATGTCCTGTAAAAACACACAGAGGGGTCGATTGGGATTTGATGACGAAACGGGTGATTGTGTAAATCTGCTGTTCTGTCAGGGTGTATAAAAATATGGATGTAGCATGAGTGACGTCACCCATTGGTTTCCGAAGAGGTGAGAAGTGGTGCACCCACCACATTAGAAATGCTATCCCCACCTGACTTCAGTGTGCACCAATAAAGAAAATATTTGAACGATCAGGTTGTAAACATGTCAAATTCTGCTGTAAAAATGGGATTTTTTACAGCGGTGTTTTTCTGGTGCTTTGGGAGGCAGCCTCTAGTGGACTGTCGAGGAACTGCAGTTTTTTTTTTGCTCTTCCCCATTGGATTCAGCATTAACACCAGAGGTTGCCGCTTGGTGTGAGGCATCCATGTTTTAGAGTATTCCTCTTCTGTGCAGCGACATCAATATTTGATGCATTGTCTATCTGTCCTGGCTGCAACTTTGACTTTTATGAGCATACATTTACAAGGACTCTGCCTCTGCTTTTTGTTTCTCTCAATTAACTTACACAAAAATATAAATACAGCAGAACAGGAACTTTAACTTTAACAAAATCAAGTCAAATCAGTTTTACTTCTACATATCCATATATTGCAAATCAGAGATTGGCCTCAGGGAGATTCACTGTCTGTATAGAAAACTACTTCCACTTTTCTCTCTGGAAAGAGAGATACAGTGTTTTTTATTTACAAAGTGACTGCCTGACAGAAGTTTCAAAACTAGGAGGCGGTTTTCCCGTTTTTTTTCATTCTGTCCTGGCAGAGGTTTGGCAAAACCGTCCACTGATCAATACCACCGATCAGACTGCGGTCTTGGCAGAGCATGTTGTGAAATGTTTACTAACTTGCTGTCGGTGGTTGACCACATTTGCCTCTAGGTGAATTAAAAAAAAAAAAAAAACTGCGGATTTGAAGCATGCAGCACTCCCAGGATAAATGGAAAACAGAAGTTTCTCTGGGTTGGATATATGTGTATTCAAACCAAGGTTAAAGGTTAGCACCAGTCACCTGCCAAATACGGGTGATTTTTTTTGTAGTGACGGGTGAATTTTCTCAACTTACCAGTCACAGTGGCTGGTAAATAACAGTAAGGTTAGAGTGATTTTAATACGACAGCTCAATAAGCTACATTAGCCTTTGAGGACATGTGACTCTTACCAGACTCAAAATAATCAACTAAAATCTTTTTTTTTCTGATTATGAGCGAGACAAAGAGCATGTCAGTATGTTCAAGTTGAAACCGTATTCGCTTCATAAAACAGACGATCGCTTGAATACTGTAAGCCTTGATTTGATATTATACGTCATTACATTATGCTGCAGGTTAAAAAACAGTGGCAGGTAAAAAAAAAAAAAAAAAAGAGTGACCGGATCCAAACCAGCCTAGATCGTGCAACTTTATCTCATATATTGTGACATTTAGTTGTGTTGTTATTCTGCAAAAAACTCAGTTTTCCATGACGTCATTCCTTTGATTAATCATGTTTCAGTTTGTGGCTAGATTAGGACGGATCGCCAACCCCGGCAGGAAAGGAGAACACAGTGTAAAACAATGAGGTTGTTATTCTGCTTAAATGGAAAGATAACCTAAATATAATAAATATGTAGAGTGCAAAGACCTCATTTGGTCGTTCTTTAGTCTGTTCCCAGTTGCAGCAGAAGTGATTAACAATACACACAGTACTTATTACACTGGCGGGTTTATTGGCTGGATATTGTGTTCCAGCTCGTGCATTAGCTTTGTTTTTAGCCGAGGTTATATCTATGCTGCTCTTCAGCGTTCTCTTGCCTTTGTTAGTCTTTCCCCCCCCCTCAGGCTACAGTAGCTGCAGTCGATCACTTCTGCCAGGGAATCCCTGTGGTTGTGAGGAGGATGTTTGTAAAATGATCAAATGTTCACTAACAAAGCCCACGTGAGGCGGCATGCTGACTAAGGGTTGAACCTTTGTCGTTTTCAGACGAGACCCCGGTGTGCACACATCACTGACCGACTGAAAGATAAACCTGAATACCTCCAGTCCTGTTTGGTTGCGCGGCCCCTGATTGTGAGGCCGTTTATTTGTAAAGCACAATTCAAACATGGAGAAACACACACTTTAAAAACTTTAAATAACATGAACAGAATTTTAAGAAATACGACATCGAGCTAAAAGAAGACACTAAAACGCTGAGCATATTAAAACATCTTAAATGAGGCGATGACTCATCAGTAAGCTAGTGGGAGTGTGTACAGTGTTATAGGGCTTTCAAAGTGATGTAGCTGTATCGACTGCAAATATTGATCATGGAAGAGCTGGCAGACAGGTGTCGCTTGCTTTCTTGCTTTTTTTGGTTTGTCCCCTAGAAAAACGTATTGTTACTCAATTGCAATTAAAAAACTGGAACTTTGGACTCACAGTTGTGTGATGTAAACAGGAACAGAGACAGGCCAACGTCACGTCGACATTCAGTCCGGGGATCTTCCTATCGACTCATTTCCCTGTTAATTCAGACAGCTTGTCTAAAGTGAGGAAAACACTCAGAACACATTTTATTTACCCTGGATCAACACAGGATTACAGCGTATGTTAAACTGGTACAGCACCTCCAGCCTTCGGTCCTTACACACATGTCCACATGCTCGTACTGGTTACAAATCGCACCAGTCAAGTGGTTACATATAAATGCCAGTTTGACCTGACACACCCTGCATATACAACTCTCCATTTTCTAGACCAAAATACGGCCAAACTGGGGCACCAATGGCCTAGTGGTTATGTCGCGCATCCCATGTATGGAGGCTAAACCTCTCCTTGCAGATGTCATGGGTTCGAATCCGACATCGGCCCTTTGCCGCATGTCATCCCCCCTCTCTCCCCTCCCAACATTTCCTGTCTCTCTTCAGCTGTCCTATCCAATAAAGGCTACTCGCCATCCGTCCACTGCGCTGGTTTACATCCAGGAAGTAGAGCATTATGGCAGTAGCCATTCAGCTGGAGCTACAGCCCCATCTAGTGGCGGGCCGCTGCATTACAGCTTATACACAACATTTGATCGGCATTGTTGGCCTGAATTAATGCAAATATTCATAATTAGTTTAGTTTACTAGCAGGGGTTTAACAGTCATCTAATCCCTCATTCAGACCAAAGTGATGTTGATTATACTATAGGTAACTGTGTCAGTCTGAATTGGCTGTATGTCATGTTTGCATCAGAATATCAAGCACTACTCAATGCTCGTGACTCCTCAGGGTCGGCTTTACATCAAATGAAAAAGAGTTCATAAATTCAGCATGCTCCACTTCTGTGTGGTTGTGGCATTTATTAATAATAGTGAAACCTCTCAAAGCCCCTCTTCTTTTATCAGCGCTGCCCTCTTTAGAGTAGCAAGGTGATCTGTTCAAATTGACTCTTAACATGTGATCCTGAAAGTGGTCCTTCTCTCTCTCTGCAGCTCTGGAGGCTCGTGCACATAGGGCTAAAGAGAATTCACTAGTAAAACCCTAATTTGTCATTTTCAGTTGTTTTTTTTCTTTTACTCCCACTACACAAACCGTACCAGATTGGGACTTTCCTTCACGGTTAATGAGGCGTGACTTTTTTGCTGCTCATGTGGAACTGTGCTCAGCTTTCTGCAGCCCACAACTGCAGAGCAAGAGGAGGAATAACAAAATGTGCAGCTAGCTGTGGAAGAAAAAAAAAAAAAAAGACTCTTACCTGACTCTATTGTGGGCAAAAAACAAACACATTGGCGAGCTCCGAGCTCGAGCATTACCTTGTTAAACAACTCAAAGTAATGCGTGTGCCTTGTTCACGGGGTCCAGGGATTGGTTGAGCTTTGTTGCATGTAAATTACAATTCAGAAGCTGAAGGTTATACCGTAGGCTGTTTTACTCACAGTGAGTAGATCAAATGTACAATCCCTATTCCCGAAAAAAAAGTGAGACAATAAAACAAAATGTGATGATTCGCAAAACACTGAAACCACTTATTGAATTGAAAGTAGCAAAAAACTACAAATCAAATGCTGAAGGGGAGAAATGTCATGGATTTTGGGAAATGATGTGACAAATTAGAATTTGATGCCTGCAACACGTTCAGACAGAGTTATGTTTACTGCTCTGTTGCATCATTTTTTTCTTTAAACAACACTTTTCTTAACGTTCTGGGAGCTGAGGAGACTTAATTTGTCTAATTTTGAAAGTGGATTGTTCCACCGTTCCCGCTCGATGGAGGATATCAGCTGTTCAACAGTTCAGGGTCTCATTTTGTCTAATTTGACCAAGCAGAGCAAGTTCAGCTCTGGCACTACAGAGCCATGCTGCTGTTATTTGTCCAGAATGTGGTTTGGCATTGGAATCATTAATGCAGAGCAGTGTGAGGGTCTGAGGGCCTGCGGATCACGGCCACCCAATAATATTGTTTTTTTTAGCCTTGTCTGCTGCATTTAGAGATTTTCTTTTCTTCTAGACCGGATTAACTGTGAGATGTTCCATTAGGTGTGTTTTTTTTTTAAGCATTCCAGCCTCTTGTTCCTCCATCCCAACTTCTTTGAAACCTAATGAGCTGTGGCTTAATTGGTAGAGTCTGTAGCCTCTGAACTGGAAGGTCGATGGTTCAATCCCCAGCAGCAACAAGATGCAAACAGGAACATATGGATGGAATACAGTTCCTTTAACTGGCATCAATTGATAATGTGTGTAATCATTGTCAATTTGGGGCGGCTGTGGCTCAGTTGGTAGAGTTGGTCGTCTCTCAACTGGAAGCTCGGGGGTTCGATCCCCAGCTCCTGCAGCCACATGTCCGATGTGTCCTTAGGCAAGACACTTAAGTTGCTCCCACTGCTTCATCTGCAGTGTATGAATGCATAAGAATGGGATTAATTACTTCTGATGGTCACTTTACTCAGCAGCCTCTACCATCAGTGTGTGAATGTGTAGGTGTGACCTGCGGTGTAAAAGCACTTTGAGTAGTCAGAAGACTAGAGGAGCGCTCTAAAAGCTCAAGTCCATTTTTCATTTGTCTGCAATCAAATTCAAAGTGTGCATATCATTTTCCAAAAACAGTCTCAGGTTAAAAATTTAACATTTTGTCTTTTTGCTATTTTCAATCAAATTTGAGATTTCAGTGTTTTGCAATTCATCACATTTGGTATTTGTTTTAATTTTACACAACGTCCCAACTCTTTGTGTATCAGGGGTTGTACAATGATGTCATGCGTCGCTCTTTTTAATATCGTCTTTCTACATGTGTTTACTCTCAGGTTAACAAAGCACAGCTGCAAATGTTCCATCGCGCTGAAAGAAACAGTTCTTCCCCCCCCCCGAGGTCGTGCAGCATGTTTTTTGTTTTAGAGTCCTTCAGCTACAGTTTGTGAAGCAGTTATTAAATACGATTGGGTTTTCTAAACAGCACAAAGCTCCTTTTTCCTAATCATGCACAGTGCCGTTTTTTTCTTCTTTTTTCGCTCAAACATCAGGGTTGACATTGTCTGCATTTGAGTCACAGTCAGCGCTGCTCAATCCATATGGTCTGCATTCAATACGCCAATCATGGATTAGGACTTGGACAGAGGCACTTCCGCAAAAATCCCTGT
Organism: Labrus mixtus; assembly: GCF_963584025.1. Classification (NCBI taxonomy): domain Eukaryota; kingdom Metazoa; phylum Chordata; class Actinopteri; order Labriformes; family Labridae; genus Labrus; species Labrus mixtus. The sequence goes on along the minus strand of NC_083613.1, from coordinate 30,910,539 downwards.
GGGTTAAATATCTGTGATGAGACATTCTTCCTATAATTCCTCTTGGCAAGGTCGTCCAAATACAATCAGCATATAGTGTAAGGAGCTTTGACGTGTGCACGCACTGCCGTAGTATTGCTGTAGTATACAAAATAACAGATCTGGACGTTTTGAAAAAGTCTTCGTCTCAGGTGGCCTGTGTTGTCTTTGAGCTGTTTGAATCGTTGCAGAGTGTGTGTCTTATTGGAGAGGGAGTGTTCAGGGCCGCATCCTTCATCTCCTCCACAGTATTCAGCAAGCCTCAGAGCAGCGTCGTCCGCCCCGGGCGTCCTCATTCTCGCTGCAAGCACCCATGTGATTGGATGCATTTTGACATTGAGGCTGGCTAATTTTCTGTTTTGTGCGTCTTTGTGTGGGAGGGATCACGTTTCTTTGTTTGAATGTGTGTGTGTGTGTGTGTCTGTGTGTGTGTGTGCCATTCTCCTGTTAATTACTGGTGACTATTTGTGACCTCCATTAACATCCTTAGCGTCACTTAGCTCGCTGCCGGTTAAGCCAGTAATTCCAGCAGGAAAAACTAAATGACTTTGCATAAGCAGCCATGTTTTTTTTTTTTTTTCTTTACCTGTGTGTGTGTGTGTGTGTGTGTGTGCGCGTGTAAGCCACACTGTGTGATCATTAGAAATGGAAATGAGTGACTCCCTCGCCCCCTAAACTCATTGTCTCTCAGACATTAGGTAATTGTCTCTCGCCGCAAACCCCTCCATTATAAAAAAAAAAAGAAAAAAAAATAGTCTGTTAGCTCTCCCATTCAGTGATTTAAGAGTGACTCTTTAGATTAGAACATTCCCATGAAGGACCACGTCTAATTCTTCGGTCGCCTTCTTTTCTTAAGCACCCCCTCTCTCTTCTTCACGTCCTACTGCCTAAATTGTTAATGCAGCTTTAGCTTTGATTACCCGCTCTTATGTCTCTACTGCTCGTCCTTTCTGCTGCTCAGTCTTTTTTAGTTTTTACATGTTTAGAGGACTCTTTTTCTAAGTATTTTATCATCCTCTGCCTCCCTCACTGGTCACTAAGCGAGGGAAATAAAACCCATTCACTCAGTTCCAGAGAAATTATAACCGCTGCTGGGAACTGATGTAATACTTTTAGATTTCTTTTTGACCTTTTAAAGCCTTTATTGGAGAGACAGGACAGTGGATAGAGTCGGATGTAGGGGAGAGAGAGAGAGAGAGTGGGGAATGGCATGCAGGAAAGGAAACACAGGTCGGATTTGAACCTGGTCCGCCCGCTTTGAGGACTACAGCCTCTGTACATGGGCCACACGCTCTAACCACTCAGCCATCGGCACCCGATTAAACAATTTACTTGATATTTGACAATAATTATTCCTAACTACGAGCTAACTTAAGTGTGCTAACATTAGCATTGCTAACACAACAATGCAGACCACAGGCAATCATCTCGAGCAAAGGACGATACAATGTCCGCCGCTTGCGCCAAACTTCTTTGCGCAATGTGAGAGAAGGGGCGATGGAGGTGTGTCACTGGAGGAGAGCGGAGGCCTCAGCAGTTTGTTTTGGTTTCATGCTGGTGCTCGAGGGCGACATCTACTGGATGAAACAGTCGCACGTTCTTCCTTTAACGTCTTCATTTCCCCCTCATGTCAAATCTCTTTGAATGCCCTTCATGTTCCTCATGTCGTGATTTTAAAGTCTGTAAAGCACCTTGAATTGCTCCATGTATAAATACACTCGCCTCTCTTTAGATTCAGCTCTCAAAACGTGTCTCTCAAAAAACGTATATTTAGAATCTAAAGTGATGTGACTCTCGGTTTTTCCTGTGCTTTTTAAAATGTGTCACACTTTGTGTGTGCTTTGTCTCTTTCATAAAAAAAAAAAAAAAAGCTGCTGAGTCATTTTTGCAGCAGTTTCACTTATAATTGCTCATCCTTGGTATTGGAAAAAAAAAAATAATTTTGTATTTTCAAGTGATTCCAAGTAGTTCAACCTCCTAAGTTCCTCCAGCCCCCTTCCTTCTCTCTCTCTCTCTCTCTCTCTCTCTCTGTCAGGTTTTAAAGGACTCTGCTCCTTCGGTAGATGCTGCGGCAGCCACTTGTTAAATACTTGTTATCTCTGAAGATAAATGTCGTTATTAAGAAGGTGCTAATATATCGCTATCCATAAATAATGTTGAGTTCTGTCAGCTCAAGTTGCCGTCATGATCAGTCCTAATTGTCAGGACCATCTGTTTCTATCTTTTTATGTCTTTTCGGCTAATGGCAGCACATTCTGTAATTCCTCATATTTTCTCCCCCCATGTGAATATGACAAACGACTACTTTCTGAGTCCGACTCATTCCCCTATCGCCTGCAGTGTTGGTGTCTTTTTTCCCACTCACTAACTCAGCAGCGCAAGTGTCCACCAGATTAAATATTTCCTCAGTGTCTGTCGTGTGTTACTGTATTTAAAATAAAATAAAAAAATCCTCTTCATCTTCTCTTCCCCTCAACAGATTGCCTGTGCCGTCTTCGCGGCCTTGCTCCATTTCTTCTTCTTGGCAGCGTTCACCTGGATGTTCCTGGAAGGCGTGCAGCTCTACATCATGCTGGTGGAGGTGTTTGAGAGCGAACACTCCAGGACTAAGTACTTCTACCTGGCGGGATACGGAGTGCCGGCTGTCATAGTGGCCGTCTCCGCCGCAGTGGACTACAGGAGCTACGGCACCGACCGAGTGTAAGGACGTAGGGGTGGCAGAGAGAGAGAGAGAGAGAGAGAGAGAGAGAGAGTGTTGTGGATGATGGGGCGAGGGAGGAAGGGGAGAGAGAGAGAGAGAGGCTTCGAGTGCCTGCTGTCATTTTGGCTGCGTCTGCCGCGGCGGACTCTACAAGCTGTGGCACTTCTGAAGCATCAATACAGAGAGGTTGAGAGGGGAGAGAGAGAGAGGCAGCGAAGAAATGAGAAGTAGGGGGACAAGCAGGGGGAGGACACACCACTGAGTGCCTGCGTGAGCACAGCGGCAACAATGTGTGAATATGGAAGGATTTAACTGGCAGGGTAGACGGGAAGGCGGTGCAGAGGGCAGCAGGCTGAGCGAGGAGAGGAGTGATTTAAGTACGAGAACGAAGGGATGGAGGAATGGAGTGATGGAGTAGTCGGTCCATACTGGCTTCCCTGGAGGGAGAGCAGAGTAGTGCGTTGGAATGAGGGCATACATTAAGATCGTAACATATGCATGCGAGCTTGACGCGTGCAACTGGAGGGACAACGGGGTGAAACCAAGAAAAGGCAGCAGGTACCTCATTCATATGAAATACATGCATAATAATCCACCTAAAAAAATGTACTGGAGTGGACTTAATAACAGTTCCACATGGGTGACTTGTCCACTCTAGTACATTTCTGCACCCTGAAAAGAAGCCAACTTTTTTATTCATACAGTGCATATGCATATAATGTGCATAATGTTCACATAATGTCTGCGGTCGCTGCGCATGTCCGTGACCTGTCCTCTGCCTTGTGTTCATTGTATGAAATCACAATGACTACAGAGGACTCGAAACAATACGCAGTGTGTGGAAAATCTTCACTTTCTCATAAAATGAGCGGCTCCATATAGAGAATGCAAAAACGACGGGGGACACTATAGGCCTGTTAAATGATTCACAGGCTCAAGAGGTCATGTTGTCAGCTTCTCATGGGGCCTTTTGTACACAGACGCTGTCAAATAGAAGAAAAAAAAGGGTTGAATTTAGCAACGTTTAACCGTCAGTTCACACCGGTCCTTATGCTGCGAAGATCAATATTTCATTGTGGGATGATCATTAAAACATGAGATAGTGAATGCCAAGCTCTGGATGAACAATCCCATTGCGCAACATTAGCTTCCAGCCTTCTCGAGACAAAAGAATTGTTTCACAGTAAGAAAAGCAAAACGAAGTGATGTGTTTTGGAGTTTGGATGTTTCTAGGTGACTCATTTCACGGTTTTAAGTGAATTAGACACAAATTTAAGGGGCGCTAGGTGGCCGAGCAGGCTGCACGGGGGTGGCAGTGGTTAGCGCCTGCGTGTTCTCCCTTTGCATGCGGGGGGGTTCTCTCTGAGTACTCCGGCTTCCTCCCACAGTCCAGAGACATGCTCGTTAGGTTAATTGGTGACTCTAAATTGCCCGTAGGTGTGAATGTGAGTGTCCGTCTCTATATGTCAGTCCTGTGATTGACTGGTGAACGGTCCATGGGTGAACCCCCGCCTCTCTCTCAATGACAGCTGGGATCAGACCCCGAACGGGAAACAGCGGTATAGAAAGCGGTATAGAGAATGGATTGATGGATAGATGGCCTAGCGGTAGTTCACGTCCCATATGGAAACTATAGTCCCTCTAGCAGGTGGTTCAAGTGCGATATAGTATTGCAGAAGGTTGGCGCTGTGGCTTCACTTGAATACAGTAATTGGAATGTGATCATACACGTGAAATTTGAAGCAGATCATACAAAGCATACGAGAGTTGCGGCCACTTCCTGTTTGATGGCGAGACATCCGTCGCCATGGTCACGGCATTTGACACAGATGTTTGAGATTGAAAAGATAGGATGGCAAAGGTCTTAGGATGATTAAAAAAATAAAAAATAAGGGGAATATGAGCGACCGTGTAGGCATGGCTAGTGGTAATTAAGAAGTAGTACCTTCTAGTTGTCAACAGGTGGCGCTGTGACTGAAAGGCAAATGATGTGTTCATTTCTAAAGGGTCCTAACTCTGATGAAGCTCCAATTAAAAATTTAACTGACCGCTAATTCCAGAACGAACTACCGACGATGACGACGTTCAATCATTCAGTCGGCTAATTGAAAACCTCCCAAATAGTAACGAAGAGCTCGTCACACAAACGATGCTAAAACAAACTGATTTCACTAAAAGTGTGATTCTCTGATCTTCAAAAAAAAAATCTGTATTCCTCACAAACGATCACGTGTTTCCGCTTCTTTTTTTTTGTGTGTGTGTGTGGGGTTTTGAAAAGAAGTATTTCACCGCAAAGTTCCTCTCTTCAAAAAAAAAAAAAGAAGCTGAAACTTAAGTTTCATGACTCATTTATCAGTCCAGCCTTGAAAATGGGGCCACTTATCACATTTTGACATAACACATTGAGACAAAAACCGCTGGAAATATCATCCGCCATCCCTGCTGTGTCACCTTGTCACCGATTCTCCCACACTCGCTCGCTCGCCACTGGCTCCGAGTCTCATTCGCCCTCCTATAATGAAGGTTGCAATGACTTAGCAAAGGAGCCCTAATCGAGGATACGGTGACACGGGCCGGGACCCGTAATGGAGGGCTCTCTAATGTGGTGGAAATTGAAAGATTAATAATTCAAAAGCAGCTGGTCATGAATCAGTCGGCCATTTTGCTCCAGAGCTTTTTCTCTGACTCCCCCTGCAACCCGTTGGGTCTGACCTCAGTGGAGGGCACTCGGGGACGTCTTTATTCCTTTCCACCCAGCTTGCTGTAATTGATGAGTGAAGACGTTTCGGGTGATATAATTTAGCATACAGCCGTATATCTTTTACTACCAATGCTAAGGTTGCGGTCAGAAATGAATGTGTGTGGGTGTTTGTGTGTGTGCGCAGGGGGAATACGTGTGTTCATGCATGTCGTCTAACTCTGAGTGTGAAGGTGCATGTTTGTGTGTGTAGAAAATGATGTGTGTGTGTGTGTGTGTGTGTGTGTGTGTTTGAGTGTGTGTGTGTGTCCCTCCGCTCCCCTTTAACCTCCGCACAGCCGTTCCCAGACTCCATAAATAGCCCGGTATGAGGGCTGCATCCATAACTCAGTATTCAAATGAACACAGTCATGTCATATTTTTGCCAGCGTAGGATGCGGCCATGTCATATATCTGAGCCCTAAGGGGGGGGGGGGAGGAAAGGTTTATTTATCACGGGTGCTCATCCCTGGCTGTCTGCCGCTCTTGTTTTGATGTATGTTTGAGGTAGAGTGCGTAGAGTCTATTTCCTTCATCCTGCAACACCTTCCTCACTGTTCTTCATCTCTTTCACTTTCTCAAACCCCCCCTTTTGTCCTCCCTTTATCCCTCTATGCATTTGATATACTGTATATCATGTAATGTACTGCTCTCTCCCCCCCCCCTCCTCACCCCTTTTGTGTGTGTATGTGTGTGTGTGTGTGTGTACTATGATGCATGTCCTGTCCTCTCATGGTAAATCCTTGCTACCCTACATCCATCTGAGACTGGAGCACGTATTAATCCCTATGCATCGTTTCCTCTCCTGTCCCCCCCCCCCCCCGTTTGTCATGCATGCATGATGTCTCTGTCTCTCTCTCTCTTTTGGAATCTCCCCCTCTCACTCACTCACTCTCTCTCTCTCTCTCTCTCTCTCTCTCCTCCATCCTTGTCTCTCTAGGTGCTGGCTGCGTTTGGACACCTACTTCATCTGGAGCTTTATAGGCCCGGCAACGCTCATCATTATGGTGAGATACACAAACATGCATCCTCACACACACACACACACACACACACACACGCACACACATATTAAACAGACTCTAGTAGCTTTTAGCTCTACAGATCTCCAATCATATTTTTTACAAAAGACTGCCGTGATAGAAAGAGAGTCTGAGTTACTCGGAAATGACGCTACCTCTTTGTGATATTCAGATCATCTCTTTGGTAATAAAGGGGGGGCACGTAGCCTAGTGGTTAGTGTGCGTGCCCCATGTACAGAGGCTGTGTTCCTCTCTCTCTCCCATGATTCTGACTCTATCCACTGTCCTGTCTAAATAAAGGCATAAAAAAAGACCCAAAATTATTTGTTGGTCATAAACATCAATAAACTACAGATTCAGATAGATGAATGGATACTGGTTTTTTTTAAGATTTATTTTTGGGGCTTTTTGGGCCTTCAATGGAGCGATAGGACAGTGGATAGTGTTGGAAATCAGGGAGAGAGAGAGAGTAGGAAATGGCATGCGGGAAAGGAGCCACAGGTGGGAATTGGGCCGCCCGCTTGGAGGACTACAGCCTCCATACATGGGGCGCTCGTCCTTACCTTAGCGCCCCGATGGATACTGTTTTGATCCCAGGGGAAATTGAAGCATCCAGTAGTAGCAGCTTTCAAGACACATGACATGAAACATGTGTTACATCTAACAACACCCACCCCACCCCCCCCCCCACCTCCATGTGTATGTTAATCCAGACAAAAGTCTAAATAAAAACCGACATATAATCAAACCCTTTACAATTTCAAATTAGACCTGTACAAAAGTATTAAATCAAATGAAAGACACATTATGTTAATAAGACGTGTTTATACCATGTAAATAACAGATTAAATAAGACAAGCAGCATTTATATGGTAAGGTACAGCCGTGTCTGTGTGGAGGTAGTGTAATGAGTCCATGCATTCTTTAAAGGTGCTTTTGTGCTCATGTAATATTCACTAAACTAACACTGAAGTGTCTAAAAGCACAAAGCTGCCTCTTCGACTGAAATGTTTTCTGTACCGTGTTTTTGACTCTCAGGTTTTGAAACGGGCGTCAATATCGTTTGATTTTTTTTTCTCCCAGCGTTGAGTGAAAGTTAAACATTTTTTGGTATGGAGACAACTCGTGCTGATACCTCAGGTTTGCCTTTAAGGTGTTTGTTAATCTCCTTCAAGGTTTGCCCCTGATCTCCTCAGCAGTCAAGGAGGATCTGAGGACGTCAAAGTCATAATTCCCGCTCGTGGATTAACTCCAAAGGTGGCAACATATTCCAAAAAGAGCTAGAAATCCTTGGAAGGTCACAGAGGACAAACGGCAGATAATGATAAGAAACTCGACTAAGATGTGTAGCTCTGAGGCACCTTTTTGATGATCCAGACAGAGTACCCCCCCCCCCACACACACACACACCCCCCAGCCTTCTTAACTTAGACTAATTACACAGTAAAAAAAAGGGAAAACACCGTCAGTGAACTCAGGCAGTGTCAATGACTGAACTAATGCTCCACCAGTCTGCACACTGTTCTGAAGAGCAGTCACAGTCAGCACACCTTGAACGAGTAAACAGAGACAGAAATAGAGCTAGACGAATAGACAGGCACTCAGACAGAACAAGGAAAAAAATATATAAAAAGGTAGTGTTTGGGGAGAAAAATTAAGAAAAAAAAAGAGATGTTCCCAATTAGGTGAATGTCGGCGCACACACACTCAAGCTCTGTACTCATTTAGGAAATGTCAGGCAGGCTATCAGTGATCTAACCGAGGCTGTAAGTGGCAGTGGTGCAGGTGGGACTGCTCTGTTATGACTCTCAGCCCATTGGTAACATATACCGGCTCAGAGACCCCGCACAGCCAGCCCAGACAGTCATTATTACACCGCCCAGTCTGTGCATTAGCAGGCCAATAGAAAAGACAGCATCAGTGAGAATTGGATTTCTTTTGTAGCAATGATCCTCACTGGATATAATGACTGCTGTATTTTCCCTCATGCTCAAGTGTCTGTTTTTTCTTTTTTTTTTTTTTTTGAGCACATAAAGAGATGTTGATTGTGGGCTGGAAGTGTGTCCCTCAAGCCAATTACCGCTGGAAGGGAAAAAAAATCAAATGATATGCATGGTTTATGACTGAGTTGTTGTGGTGACATTGTGTCTTTAATTAGGCATATTGTTGCAGGATATCAACTTGTGCGTAGAGTCTATTTCCTTCAACTTGTTTTCTTGTGTTTCTTTTTCCCCCTGTGTTGTTTCTTTTTTCCAGCTGAATGTCATCTTCCTCGGCATCGCTCTTTATAAGATGTTCCATCACACGGCCATCCTCAAACCAGACTCTGGATGTCTGGACAACATCAAGTAAGTGCATGCATGCGTGCGGTCGCTGCTGTCATACCAGCGCGCCTGGTTTTGGGGGATGTGGGTGTGACTTTTTCATGCTCGGATTAAGTTAAGGGAATGATTCAGCCCGTTGGGAAATGCATTTATTACCTTCTTGCAGAGAGTTAAATCAGAAGATTGATAGCACTCTCATGTCAGCCCGGTCAATATGGCAGCTGAAGCCAGCAGGCTGTCAGTTCAGCTTTGCATTAAGACAGGAACATAGAGTGTATAGAAGAAGTGGATGAAGCCTTGGTTCTGAAAAAGTAGAGCCCATGCTCAAGTGGGTTACATCTGAGTTATTTCTAATGCTGCCTCCACTGTTTGCAGGATAAACCAGACATGGAGAATATACTTCATACTTGATTTATTACCGCAGAAACATCATAGAAATGGGCTAATTTCTCGATTCCGATTTGTAAGTGTTCATTAATGGTTTCAAAAAGCCAACATGGCCACCACCACATTCAGTGTGTCACAGTGGCTCCGCCCACTGCTTTCTATGGACTTTACTCAAAGGGGAAAGCCAAGGAGCTTGTCTTTAACTGAAGGTTCAAAACTATTTCTCCCTCCAGCGCTTCATTAAGAGCTCTACTGGATATCATGTTTGTTTGATTCCAAAGGGGAATAACCAGAGAGGGGAAAAACACAGTATGTGGCAGGGCTTAAGAAGTCGGGAACTAGTTCCGCATCACGCAGCAACCTCAGGTCTTCTCCCAAATACTGAAGTGCATTTCCTCAAGAATCCACTTGAGACAGGCTGCAAAAAATCCCCAGAAGACCCAACAACACACATGTTAAAATGATTTTTACAGCAGAAATAAACATGTTTACAGCCTGATTCAGAAAACAGCTTTGGCCTGAAAAGCTTTTTTCTTTATTGCTACTCACTGTGCAGCGGGCATTTATAACTCGTCTGTTTTGATTATATTGATTATAGAGTTTTGCATAATTAGCGGCATGGCTGATCTGACTGACAGGCAGACTGTGCTAGCTGTTTAGCAGGAGGCTAAAGTCCCGCCTCAGCTCCACCTCTGGTGTGCTTTGGCATGGTACGAGCACAAGCACGGGTACTCAACGTGGACGGACTTCATTATGGAGAAAGCCTGGAGTGCTCTGTCTGTATCTGACTCAAAGTGTACTTTTTTTGTTTGGGAGTCCGCCTGTGTTGTAAACTAAGCACGCTTCATGATCACCTAAAGCCATGCATGTGTTTCTAATACGACGTTATGTAAAAGAGGTAACGGTGCTCAGGCCCGGGTTCGTCCTGGAGCAGTGTGAGTGCAGGCGGGCGGGGAAATAGGAAGGGGGGGGGGGGGGGGGATCGGTACAGGATAACTTTTCATAGTGTATGTTAGTTTGAGATATAATTTCCCATATGGACATTTCCACTGAGACTATGTCCGGCACACAACCCTCTGCAAAACAGGAAACTCGTTTTTTGTCCTCACAAAGAGAAAACAAGATGTGAGCTGTTAGATTTTTCTTTACCTTTCTGCTTCCTGCCTTCACACTTCCCTAAGCTGCTGACTTCAGCTTCACATTTACCTCACAGACCGGACAGTGGCATCAATCTCTTTAACGTGTGACCATGTCCATCAGCGTTATGCTGTATGTTAGCATGTCACACGCAGCACATTTCAACTCCCTCATTGAATCCATCCTGTTGTCTTACCATTATGACTATTATTAATATCACTATTAGTGAGTGTCACTGAACTATGACGTCATTCCCACTCAGCGCTGAGACTCTGTGTGCTAAGCTAACCAATCAGGGTCGTGTTATTTGTCCTTCCAGTGCAGCTCGGGTTCAAAAAAGGCTCGGTTTAATTTGAACAACATGCCGAGTCTCAGAGCTCAGAGCCGCCGGGAACTTCTAATGTAAAGCACGAAGGGGCTTACTCATTTGATTTATATTCCTGCCGATGTTTCTTTAACGACAGCATTGAGTGAGACTTGGACTTCATGAGGGAAGATTTGAAGAAACAAAGACAAACCAGATGATCTTTAGTGCAGTTAAGGAAAATGTGGTGAAAAAAACCCCCCCCAAAGAAATCTGACAATTAAAGAATGACTTCCAATTTGATGCTTTTTTTTTGAATGTCTTTCCTGAGCACACTGAAGGCTGAATAGATTTTAATCTCTCTCACTTCATTAGGCGTGTCTTATAGTGGTTCATTTACTTGTTAATCATCATCATGCCCTTTTCCTTCTTAATTTTTTCCCCCTCCTTTTGTTTTCTTTGTCTCTTTAACTCCCAGCCATCATAAGTTGTCTTTGTTGTGGATTGGGCTCTGGTAAGGCCACTCTCCAATCAGGAGGCTTTTTTTTCGTCTTCCCCCGGAGACATTTTGATTGGCTTGCTTGTCGTTTTGATTGGGTCTGTAGAAGCCGCCCTAGACTCCGTGCATATCCCTGAATTAACCATTAACCCGCCTTGTTGGAGTTGAATGACTTGTTGACGTGTGATTTGTGAGCTCCTGTGACCTATAGACTTTATGTGCTCTTGAAATATTCTAATGGTGTGATGTGAACGAGGGCAAACAGAGCTGAGAGAAAAAGCCATGACTCAGGGGAGCACTGCAGGGAAGAGGTGAGATGAAGGGATGGAGAGGAGAGGAGAGGGGTGAGCGTACCCTTTTATTGAAGAGGGTCGTCAGACGAGCTTTATTGGAGGTTCTGTCTCGCCTGAACGGTGCCACAGAGGGCAACATCGAATCAATCACCTGAGTCTCACTCACTTACCCCCCTCCTCTCTTTTCTCCCCTCTCTTCCTTCCTCCTGACTCTCCTAATATCCCCCCCTCTGTGCTCTTCATCTCTACATCCCCCGTCTTTCTCACCTTACCCTTCCTTTTTCTTTTTCTTTCTTTTTTGGTTCTCCATCCTCAGTACGAGAGGTGATCACCGCCCGGTCAGCCAATCAAATTAACAGGCATCTTCGCAGGCTGTGGAAGACCTGAAACTGTGACCTTTAGTGGGAAATGTCATTTCTAATAGCTGTAATGTCCGTCTACTTACTGCCCGGCGAAGCCACTCGCATGGCCGCACACACACACACACACACACACACTCACACAGGGGACACATTACAATGCATACACATGCCTTGGACACCATCAAATCCCTCGGACATTTGGCCTTTATGACTCACTCCTTCCTGCATAGGATTTATTTAGAAACGGAGGTTCACAGCCTTCAAAACTTTGACTTAACTTTAGTTTCATTAAGTTCTCAGTACCACAGTCGCGCCTCAGTGTCCACTTCTTCCTGTGGAAACGTCTTCCAAGCCTCCTCCGCCTCTACGCTTGTGAACCGGCGGTGTGAGATGGAGTTTGGATGGAACTTTGGAAAAGTCTTGTCCGCTCGACTTTCTCGAAATTAGAAGGCTGACGTCAGCTAACTTATGACCTGATTAAGGCAGATGTTATCCCCCTCCGTGCAATGAGACCTTTAGAAATACACTCTGCATTTAATGTGACATATCAGATGAGAATGTTAAGTTGTTTGCAGCATGTGCATTTATTGATTTCTCCCTCTGCAGGTCTTGGGTGATCGGTGCCATAGCCCTGCTGTGTCTGCTCGGTCTGACCTGGGCGTTCGGGCTGATGTACATCAACGAGAGCACCGTCATCATGGCCTACCTCTTCACCATCTTCAACTCTCTGCAGGGCATGTTCATCTTCATCTTCCACTGCATACTGCAGAAGAAGGTGAGGGAGACAAACGGAGACAAAGCTGAGCAGAAAGGGACAAGACAGTGTGACAGGCGGACAATGATTACAAACACACAGGGACAGGGACACACACACACACACACACACACACACACACACACACACACACTAACACACATGCTAGCACTGATCAGCGGGGACACCAGAAATCTCTGCAGAGCTGTCACAGGTTTGATCGGTCAGTCAGTAACCCCTGCCGGCTGCTCATTTCTCTCACTCTTTCCCTCTCACTACCTTGCTGTCTCTCTCGTTCACTGCGTGTTTTCGCCTCGTGGCAGCAGGTAACAAACCGAGCTGCCAGTCTTAACAGTGTTTCTGTTTCGAGAACAGCAAAGGAAAGGTTTTCATCATTAGGTGTGGTCCTCAAGCTCTGAAATACCTCACTGAAAACTTTGATTATATTGAGCTCTAATTGTTTTAAATGTTGGACACAAAATACATGGTGTTGATTTTTGTCTTTTGAGAATAGTGGTATCGTAGCCTAGTGCGGTGGTTCTCACCTGTTCTAGCCTCAGCACCCACCACCACCTCCTTAAATGAAGATCGTGCCCCAAATTTCTGAAATGTTTTAACCACTCAGATTTATTTTATGAAAAGTAGCGCAGTTTCGGCCGACCTCAGTCCAAACAAAATGTGACAAAAAAAAGCTCATCTTAGATATTTTGCAACACATATTTTCCAAGGCACATGTTTGCGACCCAAATAAAAATGGCTCTGCGACCCACCAGTTGAGAACCACTGTCCTAGTGGTTATGTGGCGCGCCCCGGGTACTCTACAAAGTCTTTAGTCCTGTTGCAGCGACTGCGGGTTAGACTTTGAATCATGAATCCAGAATCGTTATAAATCGCAAATCATGACCCCCCAAGAATCAAAATCCAATCCAATCATGAGACACCCAAAGATTCCCCGCCCTGTTGCTGACCAAACACACCTGTCCTGTTGCAGCGACTGCGGGTTAGATTCCGACCTCGACCCTTTGCTGCATATCCCTTACTCGCTCATCCCAACATGTCCTGTCTCTCTCCAGCTGTCCTATCCAATGAAGGCCAAAAGGCACAGGAAAAATAACTTCAGAAAACAGTGGTATCTTCTCATATTTGGGGTCTCAACTTTTAAATGCCAATATGAATATTCAGGCCGAGCTTCAAGCAAGTGAGCCGCTCCTGACTGAAGCCAGCTGTCACTCACAGCTACAGTGAGACACGCTGATCATCTGGGACTAAGTGGCTCAGAAGTAGTTCATGGTAACCGATGACTGAGGAGATATCATGCCAACTTTTAGATAGTGATTATCAGTGCAGCAGAGTCTTGATGCAGCTGTCAGGCAGCCAAGAAATAAGGTGTTACAGAGTCCAAAAATGATGTTAACTGGAAAATGTCTAAAGCTGTGTTCACACTGCCGGTAAAAGTGACCTGAATCAGATTGTTGTGTTCTCGTGTGACTCAGATCTGATTTTCTTTATGACAGCGTGAACAGCTCAAGTCACATGCAATCTGACTTGGGCCTCTTTCATGAATATGGATTCTCACATGAGTCTGATACAGGCCACATTTAAAAAGGAATGTGAACAGCCAAACAAAGAAAACTGGGGATCTGTGCAAAAAAGAATCAGAATGGAGCATCAAGGCATGCAGTGTTTGTCAGAGAAATCCTCAAACAGCCGCTTCCAAAAGATTGACGGTAGAGTGCGAGCATTATGTGTCTGAAAAACAGCATGAAGGTACGCCGCACCTGCACCCTGGATCCTAAGAGCAATGCTGACCAGAGGACGGGAAACATGGATTTATGTAAAAATCAGGATTCTTATCTTATGTTCTTTTTGGGGGGGCTTATCAGTCACTCCCTGCTAAGTGCTAATGCTAGCTCTTTAACTCAGTTGAATGGCAAATAGAGCAGCAAGAAGTTCAGCCAGTCTCACAGATGACTGGAGTAGATCCTGAAGTATGTACTAATTCATAAATAGACTTTGAATCATGAATCCAGAATCATTATGAATCGGAAAATCGTGACCCCCCCCAAGAATCAAAATCCAATCGAATCATGAGACACCCAAAGATTCCCCTCCCTGTTGCTGACTAAACACACCTGTATTTCTTTTCATATATCTGTGAGTGTACAGAAGAAAGGTGAGAGATCAGTCACGGTGGCGTCCGCTGGAAATGATTGAAAGATGAATTAATTACATTTAGATGGGATGATTCAATCTGAAGATATTGAAAACATTTTCATTTAAAAAACAACAAGGATTAAACACACAGAAACAAAACATGTTTTTTATTTCATGTGTTTGCATCATCATTATTTTCAATTAGAATTATTTTCTCGGTTAAATACGATTTGGTCTCCACAAAGTATTTTTAGTAAAATGAGTTTTGAATGAGGGGATCGTCTTCTATTCATAGCAATCCTGTATTTATATCTCTTAAGCGGTGACTGTCCTCTAATGGCATCAATCTTACACTAAAACCCAGCCCCCCCCCCCCCTCCCTGAAAGTGCCCTGTCGTTCTGTACAGATGACCTTCTATAAATACACGTTTGTTTTTTGTGTTTGTTTTGCGTTTAGGATTAGAGGCATTTGGGAGCGCATATGTATCACTTTGTACTTTAGAATCATAAGTGGTTTCTAGGAGAAGCCTACACATCCTTGGATATATTTTTCTTTACAGAGTCTCCCACACACTGTCAGTGCCTGGGAGTGCAGCAGAGGGGGTTTTGGATATGGGAAGAAAATTCATCAAATGCTTAATACTCTTGTCTGGCAGCAGTCCCACAGAGAGTTTTTAGTTTTAAGTGTGTGACCCCGTAAACAAGTGGAGTGCTTATGTGTGTGTGTGTGTGTGTGTGTGTGTGTGTGTGTGTGTGTGTGTGTGTGTGTGTGTGTGTGTGTGTGTGTGTGCTGTTATACTTAAGGTATGTGTGAGGCCATGGGATCAGGTATCCTGAGAGATGTCCTCAGAACAGTGCTGAGGTTTTCTTTGGCTGCGGCCCAACTCGGTTTCTCCCAAGATGCATTGGAGCGACTCTGCACACAGCTGTTCAAACAGAGGATGTAGCAGAACACGCCTGCCAGTCCAACAAGCTTGTTAAAAAGCAATTACAGCGCTATTTGTTCTAACTTGATTGGGATCTACATGCAGATGTTCTGTGTGTACAAGTGCATCATATGCCCCCTCCCCCTCCCCCTCCCCCTGTAGGATTATGTCCATTTCAGATGGATGCAACGGTAGAAATAACATTTGGGGGTGTATTTCAATGGGGGAATTCTGATGGCGTTAATCCTTTCATGTCTACATATTTATGGAGATGGTGTTTGGACAAGGAGTTGAGGCCAGAGGAGAACTTAGCAGGAACACTGAATCAACTGATCCCCTCCCCGTCTGTTTCTCTCTGGGTGTGTCATCTTAGAAATACGCCGATGTTTTCTGCAAATGAAAAGTGGAGCGTCATTCCTCTGCCTTTACTATATGTCCTCTTTATGTGTATTAACAAGTACAGGCCAGTCAAAGAAGTGATCCACTGCCCTTTAAAAAAAACACCTTTCATGAATCTCTGACAATAAATAAAAACAGCACTGAGCAGAATTTGTAATGTGAGTAAAAGTCAATTAAATTATCAGCGAATCAGGATGCCTGTGTGTAACTCCGCCTCCTCTTCCCGACTCCCCCCGTGTGTGCAGGTGCGCAAAGAGTACGGCAAATGTCTGCGCACCCACTGCTGCAGCGGCAAGAGCGTCGAGACGTCCATCTCCTCGTCCAGCAAGACGACCACGTCGCGGATCCCGGGCCGCTACTCCACAGGCTCACAGGTGAGCTTACCTGCCTGCACACCCGGACGCTACAGCACAGCAGACTCTCAGGTGAGGCCGGAGCACGCCATGAAGGGTCTCTGGGTTATCTGCTGACACATGATGAAGTCAATGTGTGTGCTGAAAGTGAGATAACCCAAACCCTTCATCACATTATGATGCTGACTCACGGGCTCATGGAGTGTACAAAAGCATTGACGGGTGATTATTTCCCCTCCACCTGTTCCTCTCCTGCTGGTTGTTGCTTTACTTTTCATTTTTAAAACCTCTCCTGCACTAATTTCCCTCCTTTTGCACATCATTGCCCCGTTTATTACGTTTTCTCACCTTTTTTTCTTCCCCCTCTGTTGTCGTCGTGTCTTCTCCTCCCCTGACTCCTCCCTTCGCCTTCTTTTTGATTTTTATACCCACCCCTCTTCATATTTTCCTTTTCTTTACCCCTTCCTTATCCACCTTCCTACTTCCCCCCCCCCCCCTCTCTCTTCTGCTTTCTTTCCTCCTGTGTGTAGAGTCGAATCAGGCGGATGTGGAACGACACTGTGAGGAAACAGGAGTCTTCCTTCATCACTGGAGACATCAACAGCTCCGCCACGCTCAACAGAGGTAACCGCGGGATACCTTACCGTTTGCATCCTCATCACTGTCACCATATCAACTTCACAAATAGCAGGGGGCTCAGACAGCACCACGCTGTCATTTAGCAAAGTGGTAGGAGTCTAAACTTTGGATAATGGCGCTGTGTTTTTTTGAAGGGAGGAAGAGAAGCCGAATGAAATGTTAATATCACTTACAACTTATTTTTTTTCTTTTCTGCTTCTTCAAAAGACGGCATTATACGAGGGAGAGTTAGGAGCACACTCTTGTCTAAACTGGAACATCAACCGGGGTTTTTTTTTTTTTTTTTTTTTTGCCTCCTTTAAAAAATCCACAGTGCTAAATGGGACTTCTTTTTCAAAAGGATCGTCGTCTTTTCAAGCCCTGAAGTTAAAGTGTGCGTGCACGGTCTCAAGCTGAAGCCAATGGGCCCTTTAATATTGCTCTTTAACTTGCGCGGAGCCGCTTCAGATCAACGTTTCATTAGCCCAAAGTGTAGTAGAGGTGTTTCTCTTCAGAGGAGGTGACTTCTTCTACTGAAGTCAAAAAGGTTTTTTACGTTTTTTTAACATGAAAATCTTTGTTTGGCTTGGATTGTTTTGTTCTTATCAAGGTGGAGTCATTTAAAGTCTTTTAAATGAGTCACAGGCACCTTTTACGGTATTTTACTGTAGTCTC
>NC_083613.1:29965376-29970376 GCF_963584025.1 Labrus mixtus | reverse complement strand
GTGTGTGTGTGTGTGTGTGTGTGTGTGTGTTCGGAGGTGAAGGTCGTGGCAAAAGAAGCCTCATCCGAACAGCAGCCATTTTAATTTGTTTGACAGGGAGGAGAGGTGATAACCTCCCTCTACAGAGAGAGAGAGAGAGAGAGAAAGCAAAGGAAGGAGGGCTGAGCAGAATTGCGATAAGGGAGCCGGATAGAGAGAGTGAGAAAAAGAAGGAGAGAGGTGGCAAGGAGACTGTAATATTTGATTATGGCTCAAGGCTGCATGTTTGTCCAAAGGCTAAAGACTGTCAACCAGCTAATCGTGGGGGTCGATGCGTGGGTGTGTCTGCGTGTGTTTGTGAAAGCATGTGAGCCTGTGTGGGTCGCTGCTATCAGCACATAATTTATGCTGAGTACACGTGTGTGTGTGTGTGTGTGTGTGTGTGTGTGTGTGTGTGTGTGTGTGTGTGTGTGTGTGTGTGTGTGTGTGTGTGTGTGTGTGTGTGTGTGTGTGTGTGTGTGTGTGTGTGTGTGTGTGTGTGTGTGTGTGTGTGTGTGTGTGTGTGTGTGTGTGTGTGTGTGTGTGTGTGTGTGTGTGTGTGTGTGTGTGTGTGTGTGTGTGTGTGTGTGTGTGTGTGTGTGTGTGTGTGTGTGTGTGTGTGTGTGTGTGTGTGTGTGTGTGTGTGTGTGTGTGTGTGTGTGTGTGTGTGTGTGTGTGTGTGTGTGTGTGTGTGTGTGTGTGTGTGTGTGTGTGTGTGTGTGTGTGTGTGTGTGTGTGTGTGTGTGTGTGTGTGTGTGTGTGTGTGTGTGACAATTTCTGGATGTCAGTTACAGTTCTGTGGGCCTGAGGAGAATACAGCGGTCTCCCTCAGGGCGCTGTTAGTGCCACTCTCATACAGATGTGCTGGGCTGCCACTGTGTCAGTTTCTGTGTGTGTGTGTGTGTGTGTGTGTGTGTGTGTGTAACTCAAACAGGAAACTAAACTTGCTCCTCAGGGTTTAGAGTTCTTAATAGGGCTGGATATTGTCTTGACTTTGTCAGTTCTGGTTCCTGTTGAAGATGGTTGCCGCCGGTCCTGTAATGCGGTTTGAGTAAGAAAGAAATGTAGAGATAACCGGTTCACAGTCATGTGTAACCCTCATTGGAGATGGTGGGGTGGAACGTTACTTTCAGAATAAGATAAGCACTCAGAGTCAAACACATGGTTCACATGAATGCCCATCCGGAAACACATAACAAACGATTTGATGCACATCATGACTAGAACCCGACCGATTAATCGGCCAGCTGATAATATCGGCCGATATTAGCCTGTCCAGTGATTATCTGTATCGGCTACTTTTATATATGTGCCGATATTACTAGATTTATTCACTAGATAAAAAGCAGTTCATTTGAGTATTACACTAGCAGTTCTCTGTCACCAGCAGAGTGTATTATATGGATTACAACAAACATTATCACTCTCCAGAGTGTCGAGTGGTGATCACGCTGTGATAACTGCGTTTGAGGGATCAACACAGTAAATGTGTATGTGTGTGTATATGTCTATATACTGTATATATTAACTCTACAGATCGAAGACACATCTAAGAACGATATCGGCGAATATATCTGTATCCAATTTTTTCTCTCCCTAATATCGATACAGGTATTGGACCCAAAAATCCCACATCGGTCGGGCCCTATGATATCACTATACCATTTTATCACGATTTTCTACAATATTCCTTTTGATTTTGATTTGTTTTTTAAAAACCAAAGGATTTTTGGGGCACGGATGGCCTAGTGGTTAGGCCATGCCTCAAGTCCGACCTGCGGTTCCTTTCCTCTGTGTCACTTTCCACTTTTTCCCCCATTTTCCTACAAAATCTTTGAAAATAAATTTAAGAGGATTTTAAAACAAATACCAAATAAAAAGTAATAATAAAAACGACATGTCTAGCATTATATGTATCTCTAAAATCTATTTCTATAAACTTATGTGCAGCCTGCGTGTCTAACAGTGAAGCAAAGAAAGCTTTTGAAAGACAATTTATTTTGAACAACTGACTTTGGTCAGCTAATTGTTTTTTCATGATTTTGAAAAGTTGTGGCATTAAACTTGCTCTAACATGTAAATCATCCGCCCACATCATGAAACACAGCTGCACGTAGTGATCTCTGTGGCTTTTGTTATCATTTCATCAAGGAGGGTTTCAAATCCTCTTCCCAGTGTATGTTCGTAATGTGACTTTGGTGACCCCAGCTTCTTAAAGCAGCGCAGTTTTACATGTTGCATCATGTTGGTTGTGCGCTGCTATTTGTGTAGTTCATCGGTCTATTGAGCCGATAAGACAGACTCATTCTTAATCTCTAAATCTTCACTTTCTTCTTGCATGTCTGCAAACTTCTCTTCTTCAGCTAATGACGTTAAACCAGAGAAGCGGAAGCAGATAGCACCCTCTGCTTGTTAAAACGAGTATTGCAATTTAGTTTTTGTCTCATTGATTTGAGTTGTCCTTTATCTGTATCGAGCTTTAACTGTAGTACTGTACTAATATATTTTCTTAAGGCTTTTCGGTTTTTATTTGTTGTTTTCTTAATGTGTGGGTCTTGTGTGGTGATAAGAACATTTAAAAATATATATTTTTATTAAAGAAAAATCCTGCACACTACTCTTGCTAAGTATCACCAATTTATTCGAAAAAATCACAACGTTTCGGTCCATCTGAACCTTTTTCAAGTGTGAGGGACCGAAACTAAATATACCTCAAATTGTGCATGGCTGAAGATGTACTTGGATTCAGAATTCAGAATCAGGTTCTGAACTTGAGTGAAAAAGTATCAGTATTTAAAAATGTATTTTTTCTGTCTTGCCAGATGTTGAAGATGACAGGAGCTGGACGGTTTCTGATAAGGACAAGGAGGTAAGTGTCACACCATGAAATATATATCCTAACATTTAACCACTGATGCTTCTAAGGTGTGTTTGAAGAAACAGTTTGTGCGTGTAGGCTTCAGACAGTGATCCTCTGAAAAGTCGAGAGGACAAGAGAGATGTGTGCTGCACCCATTTATTTAAACCTAAACATGTTTTTAATCAATATTTACTGGATAAGTGCAAACAGAGTTTCTTGCGACTGTTTTTATATATCATGCAAACATTTAATTTTGGGATTATGTGTAGATATTTTTCCTTAATACAGAAAGAAAGTATTGAACAGTGTATTATAACAACATCAAGCTGATTACTGTTCTTTACAAGGAGTTGTAATGACTTGTTTTACTGTAAAATGTTTAACTTTGTGTACAAACTTCCAGGTCAGTCCACAAAGTCTAACGCAATAATTTGTCATTGATGCATTCCCTGTGTGTGTGTCAGGCTCAGATCTACAACAAAGACAAAGGTGCCAAGGTCGCAGTGCAGCGGCTGCTAAACAGATATTATACAAGCAAGAACGTCCAGTGTAGAAACTGCAACAAGAACGGACATCTCTCCAAGAACTGCCCGCAGCCCAAAGTAAGTTTAATCAGTGCACAGTCTCATTTACAACTTGTGATGAGTACAAATGTGTAAAACTGTTGTGCATGTGTGTTTGTGTGCAGAAAGTGTTGCCCTGCTTCCTCTGTGGCACCCCGGGCCACCTGTCGAGTGAATGTCCCAACAGGCACTGCAACAACTGCGGCCTGCCGGGTCACATCTACAACTCCTGCAACGAGCGGGCGTACTGGCACAAACAGTGCCATCGCTGCCACATGACCGGCCACTTCTTTGATGTGAGTACAGCATCCAAACAGCGTATTCAGAATCAGAATCGGCTTTATTGACCAGGTATGCTTACACACACACACACACACACACCAGGAATTTGACTTTGGTGAACTTATATTTAAAACTACATGGACACCCCCCCCCCCCCAAAGAAAATTTGCAATAATGGCAGTCGGGGGGTCCAATCTTATAGCACTTTGCAACAGATGGAAGGAAAATCTTCAATAGGCAGAAACCTCGAGCAGAACCAGACTCATGGTGAACAGTATCTGCCAAGACTGGAGGGGGCGAGAAAGTGAGAGACGGTTCGACGCCAACATTCGGACAGACATGCACCCGAAGTAAAAAAGTAAACACCAATCACCCTACTTGTATTTCTACTCCTTTAAACCCTCGTCGCCCCCTGTTTCCTCCCCCATAACCCCCCCCCCCCCCCACGTTAGTGACCAGGGGTCAACACACGCTGCTGTTCACATTAATTGATACACTTCAGCAATTACAGCTTAGTTATGTCTCTGCCATGCTGCGTATTCCAGCTGTGTGGTTGCATGTGTGTGTGTGGTTGTGTGTGTTTATATGTATGTGTGTGTATGTGTGTGTATGTGTGTGTGTGTGTGTGTGGCACTGAAGGGTGAATCTAATGACCATCAATGACAATTATCCCACCGCAACGTTCATTACCTTGCCCATTTACACTAATGCCAAAGAATGGAAAACCCTGTGTGCATGTAAGAGAGCCTGCCTGTGTGTCTCCCCCACCTCACCCCCATACCTCTCTCTCTCTCTCTCTCTCTCTCTCTCTCTCTGCCAGTCAGTCATGTACTGTGCTCTGTGTAATGGATGAGTAACCAGGTGAACACCAGAGGGAGAGGGGAGACCAGGACACACAACACCCCTTTTCTCTCTCTCTCTCTCTCTCTCTCTCTCTCTCTGTCTTGTCCATCCTTTCTCCCCTCTTCCTCCCAATCCCCACATTCATCTTGTTCTTCTTCTCTTTTTTGCATATTGTTTTTTAACGACAAACAAAGGTGCAAAGTTGTGTGGTATTCTAATTACCTTTCTCTTGTAACGCACCACTTTTTCCCCCCTTGCACTCACAAATGATACAGTATGTGTTAGTGTGTGTGTGTGTGTGTGTGTGTGTGTGTGTGTGTGTGTGTGTGTGTGTGTTTGAGACAGAAACAGAGAGTCAGGTCTCTGTCCCATGGGCCTTTCTGTGTCTCTCATTAAAGACAGACGGTTGACGGAGCGCGAGTGTGTCGCTCGCC